>NC_020493.1:7151552-7189629 GCF_000184155.1 Fragaria vesca subsp. vesca | reverse complement strand
TATGACACCCTCATACACTTTGTAGATTAGTGGAAAATGAAAGTCTAGTGAAGCAGAAAATATATGAGCTCAAATAATCTTCAGAACAGTTCTTGAAGTCCTTTGAAGTTTGAACTTGTATAATATAAGGGTAAGGCTATGGTATGTTTAACATTTCTCATACATCAACTAATTTTACAACTTGAGGACTCATTTTACTTGAATAGTTGAAAACTGGTGCAAAATTAATTTTAAATTTATGTCAGATTCACTCTCTTTACTAACCTGAATAGTTGAAAACTAACAGGATTTTCAAGACTCTTGCATATGACATGAGATAACATGTAGATCACTCATATAACACTTGGGCCGGGGTTGTACTGGAATCCAAATTATAGTAAAGCAGAATTACATGTATTGTGGAATTTGATTTCACTATGTTTTATTATCTATCAGAATTACAAGTCCGGCCAGTGGAATTACTTCAACAAATTACAGACTAAAATCTAACATGTTACTACACTGTAGCTTCTGACTTTAAGTCCATCCAAGATAACTGGTAAGGACATAAATCATCAGCAATGATATGGGGTACATGATGTATGCTAAAATACATGTCCAAAACGGAAACTTTGTGCTGAAGCTGGTATAAAGACCCATTACTGAACAAATGATGAGAACAGCCAAGACTGCTGCACAGACATCCCATGATAAATTACGTATGTAAACAAGTGCCAAGAAGATGGTCAATCCCATAACGTTGTTCATGAATACGCCATTATAAATCTGCGTAAATTATTTTGAAGTGTCAGATAATTGACTGTGTTTGTTGTTCAATTGGAGATCAAATGTTAACTGGAAATACATGAGCATGTAGCTTATCCATGCCATGACCATCCTAGCTAGTATCATTCAAGCCTTTGTTTAATTTGGAAGTTGTTAATATCCGAGATGCAGAAATGAATGAAGATATGAGTTCAAGAGAGAAACAGACCTCTGAAAGTGATAAAGATACGGCATTCTCTGTCTTATCTTGAGCAGAAGTTATTAGTTGCAATGCCTGTCCATAGTTGATAGCCAAGGGTATCAAAACATAAGAGGTAAAGAATGAAGGGATGCTTGCAGCAGTAGAGAAGTCTTGGATAGTCTCCATGAGGGGTGTTGCAAGCAAGATCATAATGCCAATGCCGAGGATCAATAGACAAGCAGCCTTAAGTTGATTCGTCCAAGTTTTATCAGTAAGCTTACTCTTCTTTTTCTTAGAGACCTGCTTCTGCTTCCCTCCCAAAGCTTCCTGCAAGTAACAATTAATGATCTACATGTGACCGTAAAGGTTTTAATTGGAACTGATATATAGTGTAAGCATAGCTGAATTTGGACCTCAGTTTTGCTGCTTAAAAACCTTCTATGTCCTTGACCTTGACCATTGGCAGAGGGCGTTGCATTAACCCATTTTGAGATTCCATCAACAAACTCTTGCTCAGATATTTGAGAATCACCAGATATGTCAAAGTCCTCCATTGCCTTATCTACATAATCACTATCCAAACCTACTTCTCCTATTTGTATTCCTAGGACCAATGCCCTCAGTTCATATGCTGATATATATGTATTATGATTCTGGTCGATTCTAGTAAACACCCTGCCAATGAAGTCAGGATAGGGCTAATCAATGAGATCATGGAAGTTCACCAGTCCAGATAAACTAAACTAAGTGTAGAAACCAATGACTTACTCCTGTATATTTGATACATTAGGGTCTCCGCTTGCAGTGAGAAAACTTGGTAACAAGGTTTTCTGTACATATTTACTCATCAGAAATTCAAGCCTTCTGTTCTGAATCCATGGTTGAAAGACCTGCATTTTTCTTTTTTGTTTAGAAATTAGAAGTGCATGACAGTTTCTGAAGTCATGTTTGCATACTTCTGAAAATATAGCTTCTCTTGAAATTTTGTGTTACCTGGTAGATGCAGTAAGTGACAAGAAATGCAAATGAAACAAGTAGAGAAACTAAGATCACGATACGAATCCCTGAGGTTGAGGAAAGGACTTTAGCCACTTGAAGAATGAGAAAGGGGATCAATGACACCATCATAATTCTTGCAGTAGAGCGGGTTTCAGCATCAGTTGTTACACCATAACCTGCAAAACATATATACCAACACATTACAATCACTGTACTTCAGCTAGACCTCTCTCATTGCAGTGCAGAGATAAGAAAGTATACCGGTGATACTAAAGCGGTTCTTATGTCCTCGATTTGAAGAAGTTGGAGAGTCAGAGATGTCATAGCTGCCAAATGCAACAACAGACCCCCAAACTAGTGTAAGAAGCATGATTGCTGACCCTGCAACCATGCCAATGTTCATTGTAGCCATTGCTTCTGCAGTTTCTGCAGTTCCTGTAACTCCAGTCACTGACAAAAACAAAGCATGAACATTTTCAGCAATTTATTTACAGGACAGCACATTCATCTGCAAATTCCATACAGACTTCTGAAAATGACTTCTGCACATCCTTTCAAATACTTGAGCAATTACTAGTCGGATTAATTACAAAACACTACCTGAACTATGATGTTATTTTCATTTTCATACCTAACTATCAAAAACTTGTATTTTCATACCTAAAGTTTCATTCTGTTAGCATTTTGATACCCTGACCATTAACACTGTTAAATTTTGAGGGCATTTTTGTCATTTCATATTTTATATAAACAAGGTATATTTAACCAAAAATAGATTAAACATGTTTATATAAAATTTGATAAAAATTTCCATCAATATTCAATATTTTCTCGATATGATTTTTATTTTAATTATATATTTATATTTATTTTATTTTGTTTTGTTTTGCTTAACATGAAACTCCAAAAATATATATACATACAAAAGTTCTACTAACTTTTATCACTATTGTTGCAAAAATAAATATTTAATTTTGGAGTTTTTTTTTTTTGAATATTTTTGCTAAAGTAAATTGTTTTATTTGTTTTTGATAACCTCAAAAAATAAATTATTTTGTTAAAGTAAATGTAAAAAATGATATATTTATTAAAATGACAAAAATGCTCTCAAAATTTAACTGTGTTAGCGGTCAGGGTATTAAAATGCTAACTGAATAAAACTTCGGGTATGAAAATGTAAGTTTTTAATAATTATGTATGAAAATGAAAATAACATCATAATTCGGACAATGTTTTATAATTAATCCTTACTACTCAGGTATTCACCGCCCCACTACAACACTAAATATAAAAATGCATGAAGGTTGGACTCCAAAACAATCTAGGGAGATAATGATGTAACCAATTAAGTTGACTATTTCAATTCTCACCTTAGGAAATAGATTGTAATATTTTATATATCTAAAGGTGATGAGAATAGACTGTTGTACAATATGCACAAAAATCCAATTTTCTAATCCAGTCAATATTTGACCAAGAATATGTAACACTGAACATGGATATTTTATACTCTCTATGAAATTATGAAGCAGATCAGACACAAGCTAGGCTTCTTCATGATGCTATTGCTACCTCAAAATCGATCCTGAATCTAACCATCTCAGATTCTACAGCATAATGATAAATGGCTCACATGCATAATGAGCAGCTGAGAAGAAGCTATAGAGATTAAGGAGCATACCAAGAACAATTCCGACTTGTGGTACTGTGCCAAGCAAGTGGAAGACACTAGCACCAAATAATCCTGTCCCATACATTTGAAAGAAGAGTTCGGATCCACTGGTAATGAAGCTATTTGCAAGGTAGAGCAAGATCTCGTAGACAATTACCATGAAAGCCAGCCCCCAGAATGAAGTTGCACAAGGCAAGAATCCATAAATGGGTTCGCAAGTCACTGTATCTGCCTTAAGATCATCCACTACTTGTAGGAGTGAAGAATACTGGCTGATCAACTTGTCATCTAAGCCATCGGAAATGAGCACATTAGAGTCTCTAACAGACCGGCAGCGTCCCAAATGGAGTAATTGGAGAACCAGAAAAATGATGAAGAAAGCTGCTCTTGCCATATCCAGAAACACTATTTGACTATTAGCTTCATTCAGGGTGAAAAAAGTGATCAGAAATGGGAATCTGAGAAGCAACTCGAAGTTTGTTGAGGTTTAAATGGAGAAAACAAAGCATGTTGAGGATTAAAATGTCCCACAACTATTCTACTTATGACATTTGCTATCCCAGCTTTGTCTCCCCAAGAAATTTGAACAAGTAAGAACAAAAGCAAGAAGATTAATAGAATAGAATGAGGAAACTTGGCAGCAAGCAACCTACTTATTTGGCATATGACTATGTATTTATTTGAGTTAATCTATTCCTCTACACTTGCTCCATAAATAATGAAATCACTAGTTGGATAGTGACACAGTAGATATAATTGATTATTCATCAGAGTATGGTACACATGCCAATTTTTTATTTTCTACGAAAACCCAGCAGCCTCCATGCTTTAGATTTATGAGATTGGTGATCAGAAAATGGAGCATATCAGACACATGCGACTATACGAGCCTATGACTTTTAGACCAATATCATAAAATAAAAAGGAATCAGCAGTGACCTGTATACTGTTACGTTTTCCAGGTTTCTTTTAGTACAAGTTTAAACCTGGATTCTGGGATCTGGAGTACTCAACATGCAGATCCAAATTCTGGGAGGGAAATGTCCAAGACTGATATTCAAACTAATCAAAACAATCCATGATTATATATGTTAGAACATATATAGTATTACTGTCACCATGTTAGCCGCCCTCATACACATGAAGATCAGTGGAGTAGTGAAATGTGCTTGAGAATAGAAGGCCTTTGAAAATATATATCACTTGTAGGCAAGTTTAATACCATAAGAGAATCTAGGTCTCATTATTAGTGAACTAATTTAGTGAAATAGAATCGCAAAATCAATGATGTCAGCTTGATTAACAGGAAAGCGATCAGGCTGCTCCAAGACTGTATAATACTTTCATTGCTTGTTGTGTTCGAGATTGATTTGCAGTTCAATGTACTAGGTTTTCTTCCTCTAATGATATCACCTTGAGAAAACAAATGACAAATGAGGCTAAGCAGGTGGGGTTACAGAATCCGACCCACTCCAATTCAACCTAATCCATCATTAGTCAGTGGGTTTTATCCTATAGTTCCAAGAGTAGGAATTAAAGGGTGTTGCTAAAAAATATAATGAACTTGATTTAACCAATTCCCGAAACAGATGAAACTCCATGCATATATCCATGTATATATTAATAAATCCGCCTAATTACAGTTAAACACTCTAATTACAACTAATCAAATCGCAAAACCATCTACAGATCTACTAAGTACTTAAACCACGCGGGCTAGGCGGACCCGGTGGTAATGGGCCTTGGCGGGCTAGAGGGTCCCACCTTTCAAAAAAAAAATTATATTAACTCATCAACTCCTCCTTCACACTACTACGGACGTTCGCGCGCTCTCCTTCGTAAGCGCCTCCGATTCCGCCGTCCAGAGAATGACGCCGTCTCAGTACGTCTACCCCGTCTCGTTCTTGTGGCTCTCTTACTAAGTTTGGTTCAGATGGGAAGAGTTTTCAAGGTTTCTGCATTGAAATTTTCCAAATGGTGCGAAATCGTCCGACTTAATTAATAATCCTCCGCCCTTTTGATCGAGTTCCCCAAACTTCCAATACGTTGATTGCTCCTATGATGATGATGTAGAACTAGTCCATAACAAGGTGAACATATCATATTACATCATCTTCTTTTTTAAGTCGCCTCTATGCAGGTTTTCCATATGTGGTCTGAAAGAGAGCGTGATAAGCAGCACAAGCTAGCAAATGGGGGATGGTCATAACAAGGTGTTTATAACAGCTTTAAGGTAGAACAATACAAGAGTCAGCGGATTGAAAACTGAAGATGGTCACAAATGGGGGCTAATATAGAAGACAGACAATAAGAGAGGTCAAGATCAAAGAATCTAAGAAATTAATGTTGCAATCCCATAATATATGAGGCTGCAGAAAAAGACTCTACAATATATATAAATCCAACTGTAATGTCCTAATCTACACGACTGGTTTCACTTGACAAACCACTATTAACGTACAGTTGAAGGAAAAGAGACGTAGGTCAAATACCTCCATTGACTGAACTCTTAAGTCATAAACTTGAAAAGTCGATCTTAAAATTCTTGGTTGTAATTCTTGATCATGCTAACTTAATTTTGTACCACAAAAATCCGAACTGTCAATCTAAAACTTGAACAAAGTGAAGATGTTATTATTTCAAGTATATCAACTAACCGAAACGAAATTCGAATGATGCTAAGATAGCAACCAAGTCAAGAATAAAATTCGTCCCTTACATTTTTTATCTGGAAACATTCAAGAATAAAATTCGTCCCTTGCATTTTCCATCTGGAAACATTGTGTTTTGACTCTACAAACAATTCACAAATATTTGTTGAGATATAAATATCACATCGGGAATATAAGACCTTGCCTGTGAGTTTATAAGGGTTTGAGCCAAAACGGGTTACCCAATTCACGTATGAAGCCCAATGGTCACACAACTCCACGTCAACCCTAAATGTTGTCCGCATGTTAGGCTTAAAAACCTCATAAACCCACAGGCAACATCTCATATTCCTGATGTGAGATTTATATCTCAAGACGCCCCCGCACGTGTGACGAATTTTCAAGCCTAACACGTGAACAACATTTGAGATTGACGTGGAGTTGTGTGGCCATTGGGCTTCACACGTGAACGTGGGTCACTTGCTCTGATACCATGATAAAGTAGTCTAGGGTTCACATCTAAAACCAATTGGCAATGGATGGAGTGACCCAAACCCTTATAAACCCACAAATCTCTAACTAACTTAACCAAGCGAATGAAATGATGCATAAAGCAAATTATGTTGTAAAGCTTTCCATCATTTCTTTTCTAAACAATCAAAACCAAATGTCTTCTCCCTCTGCAAACCTTTACAAAGTCAAAATGTTTTGGCTCTTGTCTTCTCTGCTTATCCATTTGTTCATCATTCTCTCCAATGGAGTTGCAGCTCAAAATGATATCAGTGTCACAAACGTTGGAGCAATCGTTGATTTTAATTCTCGTATCGGTAAAGAGCAGATAGCTGCCATGGAAATAGCAGCTGAAAGCTTCAACAAGTCGTCCAACACTCGTAAACTACTCATTCATTTTCGAAACTCGGAAGGAAAGCCCTTCCTTGCTGGTTCTGCTGGTAATTATTTTAATGCAAAAGAATATTAATAGGGTCATGACCTCATTAAGAATTTGTATATGATTACTTAGATGTTAATTTTTTTTTGTTTTTTGTTTTATTGTCTTTGCTGTTGCAGCTGAAGAGCTGATGAAGGAAGTAAAAGTACAAGTGATTGTTGGCATGGAGTATTGGCCAGAAGCAGTTATAGTAGCTGATCTCGTTAGAAACCAATCTCAAGTTGTCCCGGTAATTTCATTTGGTGCACCTCTTATAACTCCACCACTGATCGAAAGCCGGTGGCCTTTCTTGATACGAATGACAAGTGATGGTTCAACTCAAATGAACTGCATTGCAGACATAGTTGCTGCATACAAATGGAGAAGGGTAGTTGTGATATACGAAGACGACGGTTATGGTGGTTATGTTGGCTTGCTAGGTCTTTTATCTGAGGCTCTACAAGAGGCTAATGCAAAGATTGAGGATCATTTGGTTCTTCCGATATCTTCAGTGCCTGAGCCTAATTTTGATGAGCTAAAAGAGTTGTTAAAGCTTCCCACATTTCAGTCTCGGGTGTTTATTGTTCTTCAATCATCTTTACCAACAGTGAATAATCTGTTCGAAGTGGCTAAGACGATGGGACTTGTAGGAAGAGACTCGGCTTGGATATTCACAGAATGTATCACTAGTTTACTTGCTCCTCAAGGTAACACCTATATGGAAGGAGCTCTGGGAATCAAGACTTACTACAGTGAGTCTACCTCTTATGCTGAATTCCAGAAGGAATTCCAAGCCAAATTCCAAGCCAAGTATGCAGAAGGATATAACTCCAAGCCAGGAATTTATACTCTTCGAGCATACGATACTATTAATGTCATTTCACAAGCCATAGAAAGAATGCGAGGGACTAGTACCAGCCTTCAGGAGATGATAACTGCATTGTTAAGTGGGAAAATGAGCTTGAAAGAAGGTGAAGCGCAATTGGTTTCTCCGAGACTGAGGATCCTTAATGTTGTGGATGGGAAGATGAACACAGAGTTAAACTTCTGGACACCAAAGGGGTTTTCAGAAGGCCTTGACACAAATATAACAGATGTTGTTGGTAAAGTACTTTGGCCTGGGAACCTAACACGTACCCCGAAAGGATGGGCAATGCCTAGTGTTGAAAGGCCATTGAATATTGGGGTTCCAGGAAAAACTTCCTTCAGCAAATTTGTAAAAGTGGAGTATAAAGACAATCCAGATGAGAATACCTATGACGGTTTCTGCATTCAAATTTTCTATAAGGTTTTAAGTCGTTTGAATTATCCTCTGCCGTATGAGTTTCAAGCTGACAATGCAAGCTATGTTGAACTGGTTGAAAAAGTCCGGAACAAGGTAACAACTTATCCTCACATTTTTTTTGTTTGTTTTTGTCACATTTGATATATGTTACTGATAAACAGTGTATGCTTTTCATGTTCATCAATATATGAATCGAAGACGTATGATGCTGTGGTTGGTGATATAACTGTTCTAGCTGACCGGATGGACCAGGTGGAATTCACTCAGCCCTATATGGGGTCAGGGTTGTCAATGATAGTACCAGAAGTAACTGATGAGGAGGCAAGATGGATGTTTATGCAACCTTTCACATGGCAAATGTGGGTGGTCACCGGTTCCATTTTAGTCTACACAATGTTGATAGTTTGGTTCCTAGAGCGCCCAACCAATCCCGACTTTCGTGGTCCATTGATGGATCAGATTGGTACAGCAGTTTGGTTCACCTTCTCCTCTTTGTTCTTTGCTCACCGTAAGTACCAATTTCAGATATTAGTACAATTCTAACCGAAAAGGTATTCTGTACATTGTAAAATAATCTAAGGTTTCATTTTGCAGGAGAAAAAGTCTTCGGCAACTTAACTCGAGTAGTTTTTCTTATATGGCTATTTGTTGTATTGATCCTTACCTCAAGCTACACTGCTAATCTCTCTTCAATGCTCACCGTTCAACGGCTGCAACCGAATGTAACGGACATGCAAATGCTAGTAAACAGCAGTTCACCAGTTGGTGTGGATGGGGATTCATTCTTGTACACATACATGAAGGACTTTATTGGATTCAAGCAATATAATTTGATCAATTTATCGAGTGAATACAGCTACACAGGCAACTTCAAAAACAGAACAATATCAGCTGCCTTTCTTGAACTTCCCTACGCTGATGTATTCCTGAACAAGTACTGTGAGGGATACACTGCTACCACTCCTACCCTTAGATTTGGAGGGTTAAGCTTTGTGAGTATTTTTTTTAAAATCTATATATCTTGTCATGTAGTTTTTGTCCAAATGAGATGGTGAAAACTAATAACATTCTTCACTTTCATCAAACAGATATTTCAGAAAGGCTCTCCAATTGCCAGGGATTTTACTAAGGCCATACTAGAGCTATTGGAGAATGGAGAGATTAAGAAACTTCAGAATGAGTGCTTGACTCCAGAGGAGGAGTGCTCAAAGAATTCTACCCATCAACCAAAAAGCTTGAACCTCAGTAGCTTTTCTGGCCTCTATGCAATATGCGGTGCTACTTCTACATTCTGTTTGCTACTATCTCTTGCTATGTGGATGAGGAGGTTTCAGCTCCAAGATACAAATGAAGGCAGTGCAAGTCCAAGTGACGAGAATATTTGGAACAAAACTGTCAGAATTGTGAAGTTTTTTAAAATTAGAGATCTTGAAATTCCAACTAGAGCTCCAACGTTTGCTAGTTATGTTGTGGATTTGACTACTCCAAGATGGGGGGAATACTCACCTACTTCCAGCAATCCGGAGCAACCTCCAGCATTCACGCCAGCAGAAATTGAATGCATGCCTGTAGAACAGACAGAAACAAGGGTATAGGGCCATGAAATTCAATACTAGCTAGCTGCTTGCTAAGCACTACATCCACATGAGATTCATTTATTTGTTGGTAAAAAAATACCTCAATGCCAGATTTGGCTATGACAATTTATTGTTAGGATTCGTTACTAGGTATGCACTTGTACACATATGCTTCTCTTTGTAAAACCAGTACTATTTATCATTACAACTTGTGTCAGTTAATAGCAAAACTTGTAGTTTCTCTTCCATTCAAGTTCCATATATCTTACACTTTTACCTGGTTATTCATTTTTCATGTCTAATGTTCTCTCTTGCTCAAAAATCATTACTGTATTGAGTGTTTTCAGAAACTAATGACAAGCTATGATGTCAGTGAATTATTTAGACACGAAGTTCAAAATTTAGCTTTGGAGATATTTAGAACCAACTCAAATGGCAAATTAGCACCAGTGGTCTAGTGGTAGAATAGTACCCTGCCACGGTACAGACCCGGGTTCGATTCCCGGCTGCTGCATTATTTTTTGCTATATTCCATCTTAATTTTCATGAAAAAAGCATCGGAAATGAAAAAAAAAATTGGATAGATGGGCCAAAACGGCCCAACAACACAAAGCAAAACTACAATTAATTCATTTGGAAACTAAAGTCACTTTCACACAAGTCATCCAAACAGAAAGGAAGTAACTTACGGAGGAGGTTGCTCCATAACATGCACTCCAATCTCAGCATCCACTCCAGATTTAGATAGCACATCAGCAACCTGATTCATCTCATGATATACATGGGTAATCTTGCTGCCACGATCCACTGAGATTCAGCCTTGTGTCGTTTCGAGTTGCTTCGAATAAATGATGCAAAATGCTACTCTCTCTTTTGTGTGTGTGTGCGCGCGCGCAGAGAATGGTCAATAATGGGGGCTGAGAGGTCAGCATCCAAGTGAATTCAAACTCTCTGGGTACAATTTGTAAATCACCAAGAACTTTCATCCTCAAATTAGAACCTCACATTTCTGTCACATATCATGTCCGTCTGGAATCTTGATCTTCTAAGTATCAATTTTCTCCATGATAGACCAGGTCACTACTTTCGTTTCGACGACTTCTGCAACCATGCTGTCCATGCATGTTAGCAATTCCAAATTTCCTATTTTCTTGGAAGACCAATTCAATCATAAAATTCCACAATGATATTTCTAGAATTAGTAGTATGTTAGCTCAAACAAAAAAACATAAAAAGTGATGATATATACGCAAGTTATGTTGTAAAGGTTCTAAGCTTCTGAATCTATGCTACACAATCAAAAATATTAATCATGTCTTCTCATTCTACAGTTAAAACAGCACAAATACTTGGGATCTTTTTTCCTCTGCTCATCATCTACTTTCTATCCAATCTCTCCTATGCTGTTGAAGCTCAAGATGAAAAAAGTGTCACCAACATTGGAGCAATCATTGATGTTAATTCCCGTATCGGGAAACAACAGAAAGCTGCCATGGAAGTTGCAGCTGAAAACTTCAACAACCAGTCAGAAACTCATGAGCTAAAACTCCTTTTTCGAGATTCTGGCCGCGACCCCTTTATTGCTGCATATGCTGGTAAAGATAAATACATCCTGCATGAACATGATAGTGATCACCAAATAAGCATGTGTATAATTTACTTTTGTACTAATGGATTACTTTGATTTTGTTGCAGCTGAACATTTGATGAAGGAAGAGAAGGTACAAGTGATAATTGGCATGGAGACTTGGCAGGAAGCAGTTACAGTAGCTGATGTAGTCAAAAGCAAAAACCTATCTGATGGTCAAGTTGTTCCAGTCATTTCCTTTGCAGCACCAACCATAACACCACCGCTAATACTACGCATTTGGCCTTTCTTGATAAGAATGGGAAGCGATGTTACTGCTCAGATGGATTGCATTGGAGATATAGTGTCAACATACTACTGGAAAAGGGTTGTTGTAATATATGAAGACGATGGTTATGGTGGCGGCATTGGGAGGCTAGCTCTTTTATCCGAAACTCTAAGAAATGTTGGTGCAAAGATTGAATACCGTATAGTTCTCCCACGACTTTCTGAGTCTACTGATCCTTATTGGGATAAAGTAGCAAAGCAGTTTGAGCTCAGCAATGTACAGTCTCGGGTATTCATAGTTCTTCAGTCATCTTTGCCAACTGTAACTGGTTTATTCAAAGTAGCTAAGAAGATGGGACTTGTAGGAGCAGATTCAGCTTGGATAATCACAGAAAGTATTGCTAGTTTGCTTGACCCTCAAGGCAACCATGATATGGAAGGTACTCTCGGAATCAAGACTTATTATAACAGGAGTACTACTACTTATGCCAGTTTCCAGAAAAAATTCAGAACAAAGTATTCAGATGAAGATGACTCTAAGCCAGGAATTTATGCTCTTCGAGCATATGATATTATTTCAATCATCACAAAGGCCATGAGTACTAGGACTACTAATAGTCTTCATGAGTCAATAGCTGAAAGGTTGAGCAATTACAATGGTTCAAGTGGGAAAATGCAACTCAAAGGAGGTGAGGTACTGCTGGATTCTCCAAGATTTAGGATCATAAATATTGTGGATGGGAAGACAGATAAAGAACTAAACTTCTGGACACCAGGGTTTGGATTTCATCAAAGGCTTGTTAACGTATCAGGTACATACAGAAGTAGTGATGATGTTGGGAATGTAACTTGGCCTGGGAACATAAGACGTCCTTCCAAAGGCTGGGCAATGCCAACTGAGGAGAAGAAAATGAAAATTGCGATTCCGATTCAAAACAGTCCATTTATTACCGTCCGGGGGGAGGATCAACCTGGCGGTTTCTGCATTGATCTGTTCAATATGGTGGTAGAAAATTTGACACACTTATATTCCTTGCCACATAAGTTTCATAAGTTCGAAGGCAATTTCAGTGAGTTGATAGAACGAGTCTATGACAAGGTAACAACTTCATCAGTACTTAATTTTGTTTTAACGTCTATTTCCTTTTATGGCCTATACTTTGTTACTTACAAGTTACATAAGAGTAAGGCTGACACTTAAGATAAGCATTCTTCATTTCATCACTAGTCTATCAATATTCTGCAATCTGTTTTTGTTTCTTTGTGCAATGGTTGGTCTGTTACTGATAAAGTTTATGTGTTTTTCATGTTCATCAAAACATCAATCGAAGACTTACGATGCAATTGTTGGTGATATGACTGTACTCGTTGAACGAATCGACAAAGTGGAATTCACTCAACCATATCTGGAATCTGGTTTGGCAATGATAGTTCCAGATATATCTGATGAGGAGGAAACATGGATGTTTATGAAACCTTTTACATGGCAAATGTGGGTGGTGACTGGTGCCGTCTTAATCTACACAACCTTTATAGTATGGTTCCTTGAGGGACCATCCAGTCCAGACTTAAAGGGCTCACTTAAGAGTCAGATTGCCTTTGCAACTTGGTTCACCTTCTCATCTTTGTTCTTTGCTCACAGTAAGTGCCAGTTCTAAACACAAGCACAAGCACAAGCCTACTATGAAAAGTTGATAAACAAGTAATCTGACCTGTGGTTAATCTCATCTTACAGGAGAAAAGGTCTACAGCAACTTGAATAGTTTTCATAGTTTGGCTGTTTGTTGTATTGATCTTGAGCTCAAGCTACACTGCTAATCTGTCTTCCATGCTTACCATCCGACGACTGAGCCCGAATGTAACAGACATTGAAATGTTGAGGAGAACCAACTCATCAGTTGGTTGCGATAACGATTCATTTGTGAGGAATTACCTAGAGAATGTTCTTGGTTTCAATCCAGATGCTGTCGTTGTAATAAACAGCAGCTACGAACCGGAAGAGATCAGACAAAAGAATTTATCTGCTGTATTTCTTGAATTGCCATATGCGCTAGTGTTTATGGACAAGCACAAGCAAAAGGGCTACACTCTCACCCAACTCACCTACAATTTTGGAGGCTTTAGCTTTGTAAGTACAAACTAGTATCCAAATTGTTCTTGTGCTGTTCTTTCATGCATACAATGATGTTGAAGCTAACAAAATTCTTCACTTTCAAAATGCAGGTATTTCAGAAAGGCTCTCCAATAACTAGGGACTTCTCTAAGATCATTCTAGATCTATTGGAGAATGGAAAAATGAGAGAACTTCAAAATAAGCGGTTGACTCCAAACAACCGTACAACCAATACAACTTCCGATATGCCCGAAAGCTTGAGCCTCAAGAGCTTTTGGGGTCTCTTTTTGATATCCGGGGCTACTTCCACCTTCTGTTTTCTAATAGCTCTTACCATCTGGCTGAAGAAATTATATCACCAAGAAGCATCCCAAGGCATTTAAAACTTAACGAGCTTTGGTGTTAGCCAAGAATAGTTCAAAGAAGCTTCTTATGGATTAATTAGAGGCCAGAGTTAACCAAGTGACTTGGGAGTAAAACATCATCTAAATGTACTATTACTAGTTGCTCAGGCAATATGTATGCTGGCTTATAAGTGTGCTTCTCCGTTTGGTTATAATTATATGCAAGACAGTAAGATATTACATATGTATTTCAAACTTCCAATCCTTCATACAACCACAATGACACAGCTCCAAGAATTAAACAGGAAGAAGCATAGCTATTTTTGTAGCTTTTATATTGAAATGAGAAGCATTACATGACAAACCTTTTTATTCAATATTACAAAAATCTGCACCTATACCGAAGATACTATGGCAACAAAGCCTACCCTGATGATGCATCCGGCAAAATGGATCCCAGGTTCTTGAGAAATCTTGTTCATGGTCCACTATATATCATATACATACGGCGGGGAAATATACTCTTGTCACAACTATTTTACAGGCCTTTGTTTTCATACCTCGTCACTGCTACTCTGGCCAGCAGACTTCAGAATGTTAAACTTGCAGAGTGGGCAGGTGGCGTTGATTTGTAACCATTTGTCTATGCAGGTGCAGTGAAAATGATGACGGCAAGGAAGCTCACGAAGTTCAGTTCCATCATCATAGGCACAAAGGCAGATGCAGCATTCCTAAGCATTATCACAAGGAGTAACATCATAAGCACTTCTGTTCATAGAATTTTAATTTTTGGTTGTTGATTGGGAACAAGAAAATTAAGTTTCACCCTACTAGACATACAAATGACTTGTCAACCATATGCCAAGCCCGGGAGATAGTGTGCAATAGACAGACTTCATCAATGAAAATCTCATGCCATACATTGTGGGTGATACACAAACTGATTTCATATGTCAGATGTATATTGTGAGGGGGAAAGTAGATTGCATGCAAAAAAAAAGCCAATGATCCTGGTATACACATTCAAACATCTATTAATGGTGCTAAAACTACCAAGCTAGACACTGGTTATATGCCCTAGAAATCTTTTGTAAATGCTAAGAACAATCATGTTGTTAAATTTTCTATTAAAATTAAAATCTGTCAGAAAACTTACAGCATCTTCTTGGGAGAGAGCATGTTCCGTTGGTGCATCAGTGTCACATTCGGTCATAATTCCTCCAGAAGACTCTTGGATTTCACCATTAACTTTCTCAAAATCAGATATCTTGCGGAACTTGTACTTTGGCAAATGATCGATCTCTTCCTTAGTTGCTCCTTCCTAAATAAAACATGACCAGGAAATTAGGCATGTGCTATATTTAATAGCCTGAAAGTAGGTAGAGACTCTTTTGTTGATAAAATTTTACCAAGGACTCTAACATTGAATATTAACTAATTAGGCAGTTGGCCCAACATACAGACTATTCCTCAGTTAGTCAGTCCAAATTTGACAAAGAGACAAAGTCACTAACAATCTCAAAGGGTGAAAAGCACTGGTAGGCAACAACATCCAGCATGATGCCTCCCATTACATTTTTTGATTCAAAATTTCAATAGCACATAGACAATATTCTCTGTTCAAAAGTTTAACTGCATTGAATTGCACCAGACAAAAGAAATATATCAACAAATTCTCATTGACTTTACACTACCCTTGGCAAGTTCATTTGCTTTGTGTTGCAAACCATAGTTATTTTGAACAGACAACTAAGGCTATGTCCATAAGACAGAGCAAAAACTAACAAACTCCTCATCTTCAACTGCAGCAGATCTCATCAACTCTAACAAATAGCTTATCAGAAACATCAACATGCTACGGAGAATAAAGTCGAACATTTTCATAAGTACCTACCTGATCTGTAACGACATATAAGATGGCAATGATGCATGGCAGACAGAAGCAAACAGCTATACCAATGAGGGATGCAACGGCAACACAAATCACCACAAAAACAACATCCAAAGCCAGAAAAGTGATAGTAATCCTGCAAAACATCCCAATCTCGTTGTAAGCAAAACAACAGACTGGCATTCACAAATGGTTCAGAAGAAAGATGTGCAAGGTGTAGTTAGCTGAAACAAACCAGTATAATTGAGGAGAGTCAGTCGTCAAACTTTCACCACCAGCAGTCACCCAGTAGAACCCAAGAATCCACCAGATAAACGAAAACATCGTGTTCGCAGACTCCAAATTCTTTGCAAAACTGCCATCAACACAATCATAAATATGTTACACTTTTGTAGTCGAAACAATCAAAGAAAGTCTTCTAACAGTAACTCTATCATCACATACACAACCATAAGCATACTAATACAACACTAAAAATTAGTATCCACTTCGAAATTTCAAGCTTTAAAGAAAGAAAAGCTTCAACCTTGTGGCACTATATTCCAAACTCTGCTCCATTCCGTAATCTTCACTCTCATCACTCCCAGAACCAGAGAAACTCTCCCACCGAGGACTCCCTTCCTCCACCGCCACCGCCGCCTCCCCCACCTCTCCCACGCGCCTCCGCCGCGTGCACTCCACCCCCACGCAGAACATATGCACCGCGCACTGCAGCGCGTATCCGCCAATCCACACCCTCAGAGGAACCTCAGGGCTCTCTTCATAGCTGAACCAAAGCACGGCGAGCGCAATCACGAGCAGGACGGCGTTCCAGAGCAGGTCAAGCACCACAATGGGCCTGGAGTAGGCCCAATCACTCTGGCGCTCCTCCAGCTGCTCCGCCGCGGACTCGCGGACCCGGACGGAAGGCTCCCGAAGCCTCATGCGGCGGCCGCTGGCGCGGCGGAGGAAGCGTGCGGCGCCGCGGAGGGGGCGCGGGGGCTGGCGGATGAGGCGGCGGCTGCGGAGGAGGTTGTCGGCGATGGAGGTGCTGAGGAGCGGGGAGGATGCGGCGTCGGAGGGAGAAGGGGGTGTTGGGTTGAGCTGAACATGGTGATGGTGGTGTGGGGTTTTGGGGAATCGGAGGCTAATTCATAAGTGGAAAGCTGTGAAATTTAGGGTTTGAGAGAGTTGGGGGTTTTGGCTTTGAGGAGAGGATTTGATTTGATTTGGAAGACGGTGAAATTCTTGACATTGACGCGGGGGATTGACGAACCTACTTTGTCTTTTAAATAGGTAGATATTTCATTTCTTTTTTTCATTTTTAAATATTTCTTCTTCTTCTTTTTTTTCCTATGTACGAATGCTTCTTTCCAATTTCAAAGATCAACCCTTGGGTTCGCTAAATTGGGTAATGTTTATTTTCGTAGTTCAAGATTTCTAAAGGTTTTTCGATCTGTACTTTTATTTTGATGTAACTCATTCGTTAACATGTATAAAATTGTGTTTCATTTCATACTGAGCTTACTTATTAAATTTCTAAATTGATACGAATCATACGATTATACCTAAAAAAATTTTGACTTCACACGTTATAAGCAAAGGGATTATGTCTTACAAGAATGTAAACCTACTAACATATTCTCCAACCGAATTCTCACTTTGCATTATGGCATGTCATTTATGGAAGGACATGGCAAATGCGCTTTCCACAAATATGAGCTTTATAGTTGGACCTAATTTTAATGAGCTGCACTGTTCTGTCACAGGAATGTGGGTGTTCTTCCTTTTTCTTCTCGCATTTCTCTTGTTCAAAACCTTCCCCATGTTTCTTGATTTTGAAACTCAAGGATTCATTTTACGCATACAGATAGTTTGGCCAGCATGAGATCGGGACAAAATCACATCACTCATGTCTGCCAGTATATATCTGCAGCTGTATGTCTGTACAAAATACCACATACCAGATTTCACATACAGCCTCATACAGACATAAAAGAAACAGTTGAAAGCCTAGATTGTACATGGTTATAAATTTCAAAATAATTCAAAGCAAAAGTTCCCGCCAAGTAGATTGAAATTTCTAATTTCTAACCAGTCCTTTGCTGAATCCAAGCCATATAGGCTCCCCCCCCGGGGTTGATGAAGCTTCAAAGGAAATATCCACAGGGCCCACTATTGTTTTTCTCACAATATAACATTCACCATGCAGACAATATCACTAATTCACTGTATACTTGAAGCATAAAAAAATTTGCAAGAACTAATGAATTAAAGTTTTTAAAGTGCTAATAAAAATTAACAAGACAGTAACAAGGTTTATCAGTATCTTATGGTTTCATAGTCTCTCACAAGGGTCTCCAACAACAGTCATTGAGTCATACACTATCAGAATCATACGCGGTTCCTCTGAAGTCAATCTTCAATGGGATGCACGCACAAGATGCAGGGCTGCTGCACTTTTTTTTTTGGAAGGACAAATTCCGTGCCTAATCCCGAGCCATTCTTCAGAGGAACAGATTAAGCAATGTTTTAGTGCACCACAAATTGAGAGAGAAATTAGCTTCCTGAACGGAACAAAAACTTGTTCCTAGTCGAAGAGAAGAAATCAATACATCATCAGTACTCATGTACGTAAGCCTATGGTCCATATCTCAGATTGTCACCCATCCCCATTCCTGAACTTTATCTCAGTGCACCACAAGCAAAAGCTATCTGTTGTAACCCCTTCCTCTTCCACGTCCACCCCACCCTCTGCCTCTGCCCCTTGTCCCGCCACTCCTTCCACCATGAGATAACCCTTCAAATGCTCTATTAACAAGCTGATGTTGTATTCCACCAGCTCCACGGCCCTTCTTTGAAGGATTGCCAGATCCATTGGCAGCACTACCAGGTCGCTTTCCACTGCACCAAAAGGTTTAAGCAAGTTGAGAATATATAAGAAGTCCTCAAATATGCATACTTCGGAAAATTGTTTCCACATGCATTACAACTTCCCTTCAAGATTTAACACTAAAGCATAAGGCTGACATATCAGAGTTCAGACAGAATCACAGAAATGCAAAATGTTCACACAGTAACCTGGTAAAAATCAAGAAAACAAAAAACAAAGGGATGGGAAGTAAGGTGTTGTTTTGACAAAGTTATGAAAGAAATATGTGCATAACAGATTTATACAATATAGAAGCAATGAAAAATTTACTCAAGTTTCATTTTCTGTTGGCAGAAGCAATAACAAAGGTTGTCTTATCCTAACCTCTCTTAAAATAATAATAAAGCCCAAAGTTGAACAAATGCAAGAGCTATTCACAGAATAAAGGGAATATTTATACCAAGAAAAAGGAGAGCCAGAAAGATGGCTCACAAAGATTCTTCTTACCCTGTGGCAGGTGTGCTTGAAGTCACAGCAGGTTTTGGCACTTCTTTCCAAGATAGGTTGATGCTCTTGTCACCAATAAACGAAGGTGCTTTTGAATGCAGTGCCTAAAAATATGAAATTATTCAAAGATTAGTTAGAATGTTCATGTATTTGTAACTATGTATCCCAAAATTCTCTGACATATCATTCCATTCACCTTTGTCATTGCCAATATGTTGTTGCAGGTTCGCAACCCAGTTGTAGTATTCTGCTTTTCAGTTTTCTGCACACCATCAAACAAACTTTTTAAAATAATGTCTATTAGAAAATCTCCAGAACACACTGAAATCTCCTCATAATTTACTCACAATGGTATCCTTTGCTTCATCAGATTTTGCAGCTGCCATCGCCTTGTTCTTTTCGGCCATCCCCTGTGTTAATTTCTTCATGGTAGCCCTAGTTAACTCCTCCACGTAACTCAACCTGTGAATCAACCAATAGCAGTTTCAGACACAAAGGTGCAACAACAAATATATGCCAACTTGTATGGCTAAATTTGAAAAGAATAAACCACATGACAATTAAAGGTCAATCCTTTTTAATGGATGAAATAAAGGATGGCACAACCTAGACTATGCAATAAACTACATATGAAAGAGAAGATACCTCTCTGTGAACTCCTTATACTGTTCTGTGAAGTCCTCACCAAGCCTATCCGATGGTTGTCCAGTTACTATCTTGTAACCGCATAAACTGTTGGTAGCATTTGGAACCTATACAACAAAGCAATCACGTAAGAATGACATGATAATGATTGATTCATAGGTATTGACAAAAAGTGTCGACCATAAATCAAAACCTTGTGAGCAAGATGGTGAAATGTGTACAACAAGCATTCGACATAAGTGAAATTGAACTCCTCTCCAGTCTTTCTCCGGGGCATGTTTTTCTGAAAAGAGAACAAAAGAATATTATTTATGTATTTTTTAATTTTTTTTAAACTAAAGAATATTATTAATTGATAATAGACAAAAAGCAATGAAGCATAATGATCAAAGTTCTAGTTTTATAATACCTTTAACAGCTGAACCACAGAAGGAAGAATCTGACGTGAATCTTGTGGTGTGGTGAATGGTGCAACTTCTGCAAGGGCCTTGAGCAAATCTAGCCTTCGTTCATCAGGAAGCTGATGGAAAAAAAAAATGTGAGAATGGGCATCTTGGGTTTGACAAAAAGAAAAAACCATAAAGACAGCAGTAGAAACACTATTAAGTATTCTACAAAAAAAAACACTACAAAAAGACTGAGATGTGTTACATTTTTATCATTAAAGGTACACTACTATATTTGTCATATAATTTTCCTATTCCTATTCACCATACTTTCCCTTGTTTCACTTCAGAATTTAGCGCCACTTCTACATACTCATAACTAAAGAGTAGCAAAAAAGAAGAGTATTGGTAAGAACTTAGGTATATGTAAAAACTTTAGGCTTGAGATGGAAAAACGGCACTTTAAAGTGCATTTAAATAATTGAGTATGAATTTAAGAACACAAGTAAAAGGAGACAAAACAATACCAGCGCTAGAGTAAAACAACCTCTTGTTTATTATACCAAGTATATAGGGGAACCTTATAGTGAAATTGATTATACATATAACTATATCTATGCGCGTGTGTGTACAATATATTCCACATGTAACAAATAGATATAGCATACATAATTATCTGCTCTACATTTGAAATACAAACATATTTCCATATCTACGTACTCGTAACTGAAGAGTAGCAAAAAAGAAGAGTATAAGAAAAGAACTTAGGTATATGTAAAAAGTATTTTGCTTGATATGGATAATAACGGCACATCCAACTCTATTTCAGTAATCGAGTATGAATTCAAGAACACAAAGTAAAAGGAGGCAAAACAAGACCAGCACTAGAGTAATACAACCTCTTGTTCATTATACGAAGTATATAGGGGAAAGTTATACTAAAATTGATTACACAAAAACTATATCAATGTGCGTGTTTATTATATATTCCACATGTTATACATAGATTTAGCATACATAATAAACTGCTCTACAAGCATGTTACCTTCAGTGCAATCTATGAAAACTATATTAAAAACTGGTTATCCAAGAAACGCAGCATGCATGCTCAAAGGGTATACCAAAAAGTTAAAGAGTGTAGATGTTACCTTATCCGAAACAGGAAGGATGTGTTTGTTCAGATAGTTGAGGAATTTGCTGCTTGATGCCCCTCTCTATATAAGACACATGAATTGAATACACAAGGTTATTCTCGGAAACATTAAACATCAACTACAATAATAAAGGGAGAATTCCATGATAGCAGATGACATACCACAATAAATGGCAGAGCCATAAATAGGCAAGATATCAACCTGTCAATATGGTCTGCGTCTGAAACCTGTATGCCAATCATTTTGCACTGAAGTTGTTAAAAGACCATAATGATTAACAAAAACATACAACTTAGACAACCAACTATGATCTTAAGAGAAAGTAGAATAGACATGGTTCTAAGATATGCCGCTGTTACTTCCATCAGCCTCACTTTTGTTTTCGACCACTTCTAGTGATTCAGGGTAGTATGATTTATTAGAAATCAAGAGCCTTTCCTCCAGCCAAGTCTTTATCATCCTAAGTCTTGGTATTTGCCTAGTCCTAAGTCTTATTTGATGCCTTTCACTTGGGGATGAGAAAATAAGGGAAATCATCTTAAGGTTTATTGGTCAATCAAAGTAGCACATTACTCGCTCCACATTACTTATTGGCAGTAAAAATTGCAGGATGAACTTGCTTTGTAGCCACTTCATTTCATATTCTTTAAACCGAGACAGTTAAACTAGAACTTACATTGAATTGAGCATCTAAATCAGCTTGTCCTTCAATAATTCCAATAAGTTCTACCATCCGTTCTTTCAGAGCTTTGTCCCCAAAGATGCTCAAACCTTTTAAGAAGTCCATGAACATTCTAAATTCTGCTCCAGTTACATCTTCTAAACTCTGCATTTGAACTCATCAAATTAGTCATACATCAACTACCTTAAAAAAGAATGGTAAAAAGAATCATAATTTTCACATGGTTTTTTCCTACTTGGTAACATAAGAAAAAAGAACCATATATCATACTGAACTGACAGCATGGCAACCAAAAGCTCTAGGTGACTTGCACAGTTGCACACGCTACTATGGAGAGAAATGGCACCTCTAAAGTTGCACATGTACTTAACTGAAAAACATGAACACACCTTTTTTATTAAGTCAGTAATATGCCTCTCCATTTCCTCCTGAGGCTTCAAAACTTCAGCTTTAATAGGAAATACCTACAATTGAGAATTTTTAACATTTGTTAACATAACGAGATTCATGATAACATTCATGCTATTCTACTGGGGCATTACTCAAAGTTGTCTTCTAACCTTATCTCTGATGAAGCTTAGGACTTTCTCACGAATAATATCATCTTGGCTTGGTTCATCAACACTTCCAATGTGCTTGAACAAGGCTGTCAAAGAAGCTGCACATTCAAGAAGGCGAGATATATCACGACAGAGAATTATTGAGAATTTTCATAAATCAGGAACGCAACAGTAAGTGGATTAAGCTAAACAAATATTCAATGGGAAACCATAAAATAGTCACATTTTTATCCTAAAATGTTCTTCAAATATAAAGCTAAATATAGTTTGAAGTAAGGTTTAGAGACTATATGATATCTACCCGCTGAAATACAAGTTGAAACACACACACACCATAGAAAGCCTCTTGAATATTAGTATATCAGTCCACTCACAATTGATGGGTATGACAGGAAAACGTGCCGAGGCAGCTTAGTAAATCAACTCTTATCTTAATCTGGTAGCCTAAGTTGCATTCTGAACTATTTTGGCCTAAGCCGAAATACTGGCCGCCTGGACCGAAATACTGGCCGCCTGGGCCAAAATAGTTCAAAATGCAACATAGGCTACCAGATTAAGATCAGAGTTATTTAACATAGTATTATGGGCCAAGTATGATAATTCTGACAACAAAAGTTTTACGACACTCTTGAATAGACATGATGCTTACATATCATTCACCATTAGCATGCATACATTACTTGCAGTATTCAATTATATATAACATGAAGATTTTGTATAAATTATTGTGTTTCATTTCTCTATGCATTTGAACTTCATTCTACAATCAAAAGACATGGCTTATATCCAATTTATTCAATAAAAAAAAACCATTTCAGTAATTCAGAAACAGATGGTATGTACCTTTCACATCCTGCCTCAAAAGAGCCATAAGAGCCTTATGCACAGCATCACGCTCCACAAACTCATCTGAAAAGCATCATCAGAAACAAACATCAGATTTATATAAAGAAATCAATATATTCCTGGATCACGAACCACCACAAAGAACAAAAACAAAAGTTTACCAGCGTGAAGGAGTTGCACAAGAATGTCAACAATCTTCGAGATGTGTTCAGGGGTGTCCTTGCAGAAAAGGGGAAGCCCCCGAATAGCTTGCACTCGAACCTGCACATTACAATGATCAAAAAGTCAGACATAGAACCAAATTGCACAATCCATACAACCAAAATGACAGTTAGTCCAGCAATAATGATACACATATCTACAACTATGTCGCTGCTCATCCGTTTAAACACACAACAACTACTTTTTCCAAACAATAATACCACAATTTTCCAGGTACCATGTACAGATAGCTAACACCTACTGTCACTACAAACTCAATGAATGAAAATTTTCATCTATTTAAGCTGTGCAATACAAAATTAACTAACCCCAAGCTCTTCTTCTTCAATCAAATCAAGGTGAGTGTCAATCGCCGGCGACGAAAGCGCGGGGAAGAACTTGAAGAACCTGGGAATAAGCTGTGCAGCGAGCTGCTTGGCCTTCATGCTCGTCTTTGCCGCACTTATAATCCCCTGGTAGTCCTCCACGTTCTGAAACCACACACAATAAAAACCCCCATTACTCCAAAACCCGAAACCCTAACCCTAACCCTAGAAACTGGAAAATTTCAGGGTAACCAATCGAAAATTGAAGAGGACCTGGGACTTGTCCTTGGACTCATTGAGGCGCTCGCCGAACTCGTAGAGCTTCTCGATGTGCTTGGCCTCGTCGGAGGGGTCAGCCGCCATTGTTAGGGCTCGGAGGAGAAGCTGAGGCGAAATTGGGAACAAAAAATTGAATTCGTTATTATTATAAGATTAGATAGAGAAGAAGTCATAGTAGAATTTTGGAAAATTGATTTTGGGGGAGGGAGAAGAGGGGTTTGGATTTACCTACTGGGTTTTGGGAGTGAGAGTGTGAGAGAGGGGAAGAACTGGAGGATGAAGAAGATGAACAAGAAGCCGCGGGTTTTGACGGGCCTGTTTATCTGCTTCCTACCTTAAACGTCACCGTTTCGGCGTTTTGTGTTGAAGGGTAATAGTAGTCGTAATATTTTTATATAAATCTCAGAGAATGTCTTGCAATTTTTTTTTTTTTCCTGAACAATTTTACCGTATCCCTAAAGCTTTATATCCCTAAAGCTTTATAGGTCTAAAAACTAATCCGTTACGACCCAGTCAGCAAACAGAACATTACAGCCCTTTTCTTGGTCACTTCTTACGGTATCGAGCTTTATTGCCCTAATTGTAGCCAATTTTTTGCATCTGACAAGAGAATGAAATGATATATATGGCGACTATAGTTTGTCTAATACTGTATGTATAACACTTGTCTGAAACGAAAAAGAATAAATTACAAAAGAGTTGTTGGACAAGATAGATTGTTCAATCAAGTTGCAGAGCACACTAATAAAAAGATAATAAGATAAAAGATGTATCTACAGAAAACTTTTCCTCCTAAATGCAACATAATCTCAAGAGCTGAAGAAAGGCATGAATGATGGAACTAACTCATAATCTCAAGCTTACTGTATAAAACAGCAAATCAGCAATCTACAAGTAAACAAGAAAAGGAATCACAATTTCCAGGGTATGCACTAATGCTACACCTTGTGAGTCTCCCTTTCTTAGTTGATCAGTGCATCGAACAGAATGGTCAATGATATTATCAAAAACTTCTATCACTGCTATAAGGCGAAAATTCCTTTCTATTGGATAAATCACAGATTCGGCATATCCAGTGCTTGCAAGACATCCTTGAATTCGAAATCATGTGTTTGTTTGTTGAACCGTTCAACCAACTTGTACCTGACATCATTCAAATAGAAGGTTTGGGTGGTCTCCAGAAGCCATTTTGCTTCTGAGTCACTGAGCTTGCTGGGTAGTACAACATCGCCTCGGATAAGCACCATGTCCTTGCTTTGTGAAAATTCATTGTAATACGTCATAGTGAAGTAGGGAGTAGCTTGAGTTCCTCTTGCCTTATAATCTTCAAGACCAGTGAAAATCATATGTGGCATCTGCACTGCAAGAAAGTTTGAAAGGAAAATTAATATACATCACAGGGATAATGGCATTGTTGAATTCTTATAAACAATTCTTTTGTTTTGAATATTTAGGTTGTTACTCTATGAATCCCCATTTTCACTGCGAATTTCGAATCTATGTAATTCATACACTTATAAATAGACTAGAAAGACACGTCTCAATGATTTCCCACCAAGGGCACAATGTCCCTCATCCTGAGATGTTACAACAGCTAAGCCTTACCTAAGCATTTTGACAACATAACAAGGATATAAACTATACACAGAAGTTTACGCATTGGTTACCCCACATTTGGTATGGTGCAAATGGCTTTCACAAAAAAAATTACATTGTTTAGTAGCAAACGTAGGATCTACCAGTGATAATCAGAACAAGTAGCAGATATTGAACAAATAAGTCTCCATACTATCAAAAGTGTGAAGCAGATTGTATAATCTTTCAAACACAACAAATCGAAAGAACATAGGAAAATTGGCTTAAGAAATAACTGAATTTAATCCTTTGTGCAGTGAACAATCATAAATGATACAAGACAATGATTAGAGACCAACCTTGAGCAAACATTGTGACATAACCACTCCCTCTCCACAAAGGAATGACGAAATACCGGCTGCAAGGATACACAAGTTAACACAACAGAAAGAGTAAACCTGAAAACCAAGATCAAGCATCATGAAAACAGTTTTACCAATCTGCTGCTCTATGCTCCAACAAGTGATACAGGCTCGCTTTCATTGATGCACCAATATGTCCTCTCCCCAAGTGATACTGAATCAAACAAACTGTGACACATAAAAATCGACATAGTAATCAAGCAACCAGGAACTACTCATTAGCTCATTAGCATCCATTTCTCTAACACACATTCCATTGTACCAGGACAACACATAAAACAGTGACTAAACTGCACCAAAGTACAAAACTTGAAAGCATTGATATACTAAAACTCAAGTCTATAACAAAACTAGCATCAATATCAATGTAGCAAGACACAAACTTTTAGTGTAATCAACCAAAACCCAGTTCAAAACTAGCGCAAAGATATAAACTTTGTCATTTAGAGGCACAGAAAAGCAAGGAAACTTGAAGCTTACATCATCCCAAGCCGAAGCAATGTCTTCAGGTGAGCGATCCCTTACTCTATCAATGTCGATAATGGAATCCAAGGGCTTGGGCTTCAAGGGCGAGAACCCAGAAGCAAAACTGGAAGCTCTAACCGAACCAAGCGAACCCCATTTCAGAAAACCACCGGAAAGGGATTGCCTTTCTGGGTTTTGAATCAAAGTAGTGAAGGAGTTTCTGGGCAGAGCAAAACTAGGTGAAGCAGAGTTGCGGAGGTTTGAAGCTGATGACGTAATGATCCTTGAGGCTCTTCGCATTTTGGAGATGTATGCTCAAGTTGCCAAAACTGAGTTGAAAGAAGAAAAACAAATGGAGATTTGAAGAAGAAAGAATAGGGTCATCTGAATCGGTGAATCCAGCAGAGGTTTTAAACGCTGTGAAAATATCTAAAACAAAAATAATTTGCACCAGCCGGGAATCGAACCCGGGTCTGTACCGTGGCAGGGTACTATTCTACCACTAGACCACTGGTGCTTGTTGAGAACGATGTGCCGTCGTTTTGGAATTTAGAGAAGCACGGTTAGTGAAGAAATAACTGGAAATTCTTGTATGCACGACGTATATTTATACGACATAATTTTAACCGTTCATAACAATTCATATATTTGACCATCATATTTCTATATTATTTCCTTTAATCCTGATCATTCATGTATGTATGTGAAAATACACGCCGTGTACCGAAGATACTCTCAGAAATGATTCCCCAAGTTTTATTAGTACGAAAATTCTAGTATACCATATGATATAACATACCTCACAAAATGTATGGCTATCATTGATTGAAGAAGCAACTAAATGATCATATAATGACTATCTACCTCTTCAAAAGCTCTCATATGTCATACAGTTAGACACATTTGCAAGAGGTATGTCATATCATATGGTATGTTAGACAAACCCTTATTAGTATTAAAGTTAATAAGGAAAATTGTTTTCTTCTCCTTTGGTTCACACTTCATTGTTTTGGTTTCTGATTGTTGTTTTGTTGAATATGGAAGACCTTATGAATGTTTAAAGAGCTAGAAAACAGACATAAATTTTTGATCGATATTAGTGACCGGCGAACATAGCTAAAGATTTATATTCTCGAGAAAGAAAAAAAAATCTTCTATATAAAACGTGTAAAACTGTAAATAAACATGCAATCTTGAGCATTCAGGGACTCTTATATATGTTCAATAAATTCATAAATTTTAGTCCATCCATCCACATAATATCATCGTGTATTTACTCGAAAAACAAAATCTGCCTTATTACTTGATTGGAGCCGAAAAAGAAGAAAATGTGTGATCGAAACCATGTATTACTGCCTCTCTACGCTTCCCCACTTTGCAACTATACGGCCCAAACCCACGTCTCTCTCTCCACATCGAGCTCTCCCCATCAGAGCCATGAGAGCCGTCGTCCAGCGAGTCGCCTCCGCCAGCGTCGAGGTGGAAGGCCGCACCGTCTCGGCCATTGGGCCGGGTCTTCTCGTCCTTGTCGGGCTTCACGAGTCCGATACCGTCTCCGATGCCGAGTACATGTACTGCCTCACTATCCCTCTACATTTCAATTCACTCTTAACAAGACTTCAGTAGTTTTGATTTTGCTAATGAAAATTTCAGATGCCGGAAGGTGTTGAATATGCGGCTGTTCACAAATGAGAGTAGTGGCAGAGGATGGGACCAAAACGTAGTTTCACCCTTTCACTTTCTAACTGCTTTAACTGTTTGTGTTACTTGTTAGTTGGGTTGAGTTTGTTTTTGTCTTTGCAGGTAATGCAGAGGAACTATGAAGTCTTACTAGGTAAGTAGTTGGTGGAGCTAAGGGTTTTGTTCTTTTGTGGGGCGAAGCAAGTTTTACTATGATGTTGGGGTTTAAGGTTTTTTGTGTACTTTTGGATTGACAGTGAGTCAATTTACATTGTATGGAACCTTGAAGGGTAACAAGCCTGATTTTCATGTGGCCATGGCGCCGGATAAAGCAAAGCCCTTTTATGCTTCGCTGGTTGAGAGCTTTAGAAAATCCTACAAGCCGGATGCAATAAAAGGTTAAATTTTGCTCCTTTTTCATGAGTTCTTGGCCTATTGCATGTTTTCAATTGGATATGTAACTCATTAGACTCGAGGCGTCTTGAATTATCAAAAAGAATTTATGTCGCAACTTTGTCCGATAGAGGAAGTAGATGAATTAGTCATCAGAGATTGGAAAGGATAAGTTTCCTTCCTGAAATAATCCATCTTCTTCCTTTACCTTGCACCGAACTTGGAAGTTAAGAACCATTTCTTAGTTAGTTTTTGTGAGTTGCATATCCATCCAATCTTATCAGAAGTGTTTTATTGATCACCATTAGTGGCTGTGTTTCTTGTGTAGATGGTGTGTTTGGAGCAATGATGAAGGTAAGAGTTTACTGAACTTTCTGTATTATCAACCATTTGGATTCATAGTTAAATAAAAATTTCGGATACTTGGATTATGAATCATTGTGTTTATAGGTAAATCTGGTAAATGATGGACCAGTTACAATGCAATTCGACTCACCATCCCCTAAGTGAGTACTGTATCCCCCTGCTTCTCTCTATTGAAACTATTTTATCAGTCTTTGTAAGTTCATTTTGTAAACACTCATTGGCAGGAACTCAAATGGTGTCATTGAAGAATCGTGATTTGGTTGGCTTGGCTTTGATTCAATGTATACTTGGCAATACAGCGGAATTCAAGTGTGTGGAATATAATTTAAGATTTTTGAGATCAATAGCAATGGCTGATGACACTTGGAATTGTATCATATGGATCATGATGTTTTCTGAGAATTTGTGGATGGAGATGTTCAAATTTTCAGAGTTATCTTTTCTTGTGTTAGCCAAGGCTGCAGTGATTTAGTTGAATAAGAATATCTCAGTCTTCTAACAACATGAAATAGAATAGAAAAGAGAGAGATGATCATCCTGTTTTATAATCCTCCAGGCAACTGCGGCCTGAATATAGCTAAAGCAAATAGGGCACTGAACATTTACAAAACACAATTAGCCATTGTACATTTACAAAACACAATGACCATTAGCCATCATTCCATTGGTATTCCTTAATTCCTACCATTTGAACACTGCATTTTTTTTTTCGGAAAAAAATGCAAGAATATCAGGAAAGAAAATTTCTATAGAGAAAGGACAACAAGCTTGTTGCCTTATATTGGCACATCAATAGTACAAGAAGCCAACCTACAGAATCATCCATTCTTCCCTGCATCGTATACGTACACAACTGTGAACCAAAATACCTCCGGCATGCTACGACTGTGCTGATATGATAGCAGCTGCCATAAACAGTGCTTCTTTTCCAAGTGGCAAGATCTCCATTTTCCTAAACCATGAATGTAATAATACAAGGTTAAAAAGAACAAGAAGCACTTTTCATCGGAAAAAAAAAAAAAAAAAAAAACCAAGAAGCACTGAAGTTGCTATCCAAGTATCCAGCTACAGTTGATATACCGTAGAGGAATTGTAACAGGTCACTGAAAATAAACAATCAAACAAACAAGCACAAGCAAGTATAATCCGATTCTAATTCTGAGCTTACTTGTCTGCAGTCCTGAGATTTCTGAATGCAGATATTACATTCTCAGATACTTCAATGAGGGAACTGTTACTTCTTTCTTCACAGGAAATAGAGGTGCCCTCAACATGTTTGCATGGTAAGGACACCTGAGCCTGATAAAGAAAGAACAAAATATTTGATCAATGTTATGATAAAGGTTAAACTATCAATGTAAAAGTCATTAAATGTAATTCTATAAAGAATACACAGGCACTACGTAGACATCTATATTTACGCTTTGTTACCAAATCATAGTATATGCATAGTTCTTTCTCAAAAAAAAAAATTTAAAAAAATAAATAAATAAATAAGAATTAGTATATTAGTATATGCATAGTTAGGAGGCTAGGGGCATAGCTAGGTGAGATCAAATAAGAAAGAAATCCTCATGTAAGGATTTTAAGAAAAAGCATGCAGTCCATTTTTAGGCTGTTGATTGCTATGACCATGGTGACATATACACATAAATACACAATAAAGAATGTAATGAAAACAATGACGCATCACACCATAGAAAGCCAAATTTATTTCTGAAAGTAGCTCGAATATTCACCTGAAGGCCATGTGCTAAAAGCAACTGAGCTAGTTCTGGCCTAATCTTTTTTATGATGGTTTTTGTGCTGGTGGGATTTGAAAAGCACTTCAATGCTCCATTGAATGATGCGTCATCTATAGGACTATTTGATCTACGAATTCGAACAGAAGGCTACAACATGCATAGTGTGATAAGTTAAATGATGATCAATCAGGACAAAGTGCACTTCAACAATTTCGAACAGAAGGCTACAACATGCAGAGTGTGATAAGTTAAATGATGATCAATCAGGACAAAGTGCACTTCAACAATTTCAAACCACAATGACAAATATTCTTCTGGAAAACGTAAACAAAAAAAGGTAACACCGTAAATAAAGCATGTCATGACAAAGCAGAAGGACTTTTGTTGGCTGATTTGGATAAATAACTGGTTTTCTATAGCTTTGAAAGCTCACCTTACCAATGTATTTCCACAAATACTGCACAATTATCTCAAGCTTCCATTTAGGTTCATTGAAGACCTGCAATGCACCTCATTAAAAAGTGGCAGTAAAAATAGTGTCCAACTTATCATAAATAAGCAAAAAAGCATCAGATTTTGCCAAATCATGGTGATAAAAACTAGAACTCTCACAATTAAAGTTTACAAGAGATATCAAACATGTTCCCTGTCAAAGATACTGACTGGAACATACACTTCAGACTATATATGAATCCGGAACCAGAAAAAACCATAACCGGAAAATGGAAAGAGATAAGAACCTGAAGAAATGACTCAAGGGTATCCTCATCGTAAGTTAGCTCATCCAGAACTATTTCCAGCAGAGGAGTTCTGCACCAAACCCAATAGCACATTGATTTCCAATTAATGAATGATGATCATACAAAAGCAACAGAAAAATTCATTATATCAAGGAAAAGAAACGAATACCTGACACCATCTGCCCTTGTAGTGGACCCTCGGGTATCTGCAGTCTTCTTTGACATGTCAAGCTCCATAATCTGAACATTCCAAATTAGTGCCAATGGTGAAACTGATTCACAACTACGAACTATCCATTAATAAATTAGTTAAGGGCTCACCATTATTAAAAACTTCTGCATGGCTATGCAGGTATTATTTCCTATCTCAAGCAAAGCAATTGTAGCAGCTGTATCAAAAAATTTAGCTGGTTGTGCCATAGACTTCTGTGAACTTATCAGATCATCAGTGAATCCAGCATTGGTTTGATACAGCTTACACATAATGACTATGACATCCTTCATCAAATTTTTGTAGTTAATCTTCCGCGATACCTTCAAAAGTGATTTAAGTTTGAGCAAGCATCATGGTATAAACATTCTATTAACTATGTAGTGTATCAGTGACAGAAAATTGATTCTTCACTAGTCATCAGTATTCATGGGTCAAGCGAGAAATACCAAAAGCATGTTGAGCAAAGACTCTCTCAGAAGGACCCAGTTTGCAGTTTCTGCAGTCAATAATGAGCAACTTAACCCTTCAACACATCTAACCGTAAGTTAAGAAAATATAGATAAAATTCAAATTACCTGCATATACATGGCTGCGAGGTTGAAAATCTCCTTCGAGAACATTAACTAGGTATTGAAACAGCAACATGTTTCCTAGGGACTACAATGAAACAAGGTCAATAAATACCAAAAAAAGGACGAAAACTTTGCTTAATATTTTGCACTGAATAATAAGAAAGAGAACATATAAATCATCATGAACTGAATGAAAGCTCCTGTTGGTCTCCGAACCATCAAGACAGAGAAGTGAGAGCCATCATTTCTCTTCTTGGCCACTTTTTATATTCTTCCAAAATAGAAATATCTGAACATAGAAAGACACTGATATCTCGGTGTTTAACTATTCATTATTCCACAAGTGTCTGCAATTATAAAACTTGCTTTCTTCACTAAACAATCCAAACAAAAGATATATTCCCTGTCCTTATCATCTCTTCTCTTCCCTTCCCCTCCCTTATACCTATTCTATCTTGTATCCTAACAAAAAGATCAGGCCCAGCAATTGAAGTATTAAACTAACCTTTGTGTCTGAGGCTTGGACGTTTGGTTCAGCAGTTGCATCAGCAAGGTTTTCTATCAGATGTTGGAAACCCTGAAGTTGGCAACAGACACTTCAATGAAGGTGGAATGGCAATAGGTAAACTATCAGAATCAATTTTACGATTAGAGCTCACAACAGAAGTAGATATATAAAAAAAAACAAAAAAAAACAATTAAATAATCTGAAAATAAAACAAGATGCTCACTGATGTGAAAACCTGGAAAAAATTCATACTGGCATGAAAACAAGATACATTTGCATCATGGAAAAAGTTCATACATTTTCCTCCATAGGGATATGGACCAAAATATAACTGAATATGAATGGTTCCTTATGCAAAAAGGTTCTTGAAAAAGACAATTTCAAACTACAAACACAGTACAGATGAAAAGTTGTCATCAAACCAAACAGGCCAAGGAATTTCTGCACATACATGAGTACCCATAAGTACAAACTAAGATATGAAAAGAAAGAAAAAAAACAGAGAATGTTATAGTGAGCATACTGCATGTCCATGAACTTCAAAATAAGATAAACTACAGGTCCAGGTCAAGTCTAACTTACAAAGGAGTCAACTGATCCCCCAGGGTTATTAGCAGCTTCTCTCTCGCTAAAAGCAAATGGTGACCAAGCCTAGCAAGAACAAAATTGGAAACCAATAATGATAGCACACAAGTCAGTTAAACAAACATTGCAGAAACAAACATACATGAATCTTTTAAAACCTCTAATACCTCATTGTCCACGATTAATGTGAGTTTATCAACAGCAGCAGACAAATGGACCCGAGGGAAACACTGAAAAAGGTATCCACGGGACTTTTTCAGAACCATCAATTTATACAAATCGAAAATAAAAGCTTCAGTGGGAGCAACTCATCACCTTATCCAACTCATTCAACAGCTTAAAACTTGCCATAGTCAGCTCAAGAGACTTCCCAATCCTCAAGATAGCGAAGATTGACTCAAACCATTTACTGTCCAACAAAATCGACGCCAAACATAAATCCACCGGGAACATAGACACTATCAAAACTCTATACATCCAAAAATTACTAATTATATTCAACAAAAGATAATGCCTACTAGGTAGGTGCAGTTCCATTTTCGGGTACAAGCGAAGCGGCACGAACGGCATCAAGGAAAGCAGTTCCTGTTCATCAATTTACATTAATAACCAAATAAATGTATAACCTTTACAAAACACAACACTGCAATCCAAGAACTACACAGAACTGAAACCAAGATTCAAACTTTAATCAACGAAATTTACTATTACTCCAGTTGGTAACTTTTATCTACCCTTAGCGTTTACACGGCGATCAAATCAGTAAAAATGAGCAAATGAAATCGAAAAGGGGGATTTGGGGTTTACTGTCGTCGTTGGCGTAGTGAGTGTCGTCGGATTCGGTGGAGTCGAGGATGGCCAAGATGTTCTCTTCTACGGCTCCGGCGGTGGTTTTCTTACTGCTATGGTTCTCCATTTTTTCGATCCCAAAAAGAAAAATTGGAAGCCCTAAATTCGAGAATTGGGGGTTTTGTTCCCGCCAATAAACCCAGGCAGCTACGACGTTGTGTTATTTAGGAGAGAGTAAGAGAGAGGGAAAACAAAAACAACGTCGTTTTATTTAGGAGAGAGTAAGAGAGAGGGAAAACAAAAACAAAAAAACAAATTCCGTTGCCGGGACTTGAACCCGGGTCTTTCGGGTGAGAGCCGAATATCCTGACCAACTAGACTACAACGGATTTGAGAGCATCATTGCATGCTGATAAAATTATGCTAAAACATGAGGTAGAACATTAGGTGTATATTCGAATTCAAATCGCACATGCATTGTAGTCGTCTAGGCTACCAATCTTATGATTATGAATCAGTAGTAACATTCAACAGTAGAGGGAAATCTGGTTATTGAAGTTTTGCTTGGAAATTGCTAAGCATGGCTATGATCTTCTAGGATTTGTGTTTAACCCCTTTGTAACGTTTAAGCATTTTACTCTCCGTTGGTGGCATTGCTGGCAAGGGATGGTTCACGTTGGGGGGAAGATGCCGAAAAACGCGCATGCCCATTTCATACTGGGACTAATATATCAGAGGCTGGGTGAGACTTCAGAGGTAGATTCTTGAGAGTGCTAGAAATGAGTTTTTCCTTGGAGCATATGCACCAATGAATGAATTTGGTGACTGATTGACTGATTTTGCTAAAACATCAAACATCAATGCAACGGTAGTGTTTTGTCGGACCAATCACGACATGTATGGTCCCTATACTTGCCTAAGCAATTTAGTTGCTGATTTTTGCCCAACGTTTTACCTGACCAATTCGGGTGGATTTCACAGTCATGACAGCAGCTTTATTACAAAAGACTTAAACACGTGGAATGACTATTGAATTATAGTCATTAGATTTAGATCTAACAGTATAAATAAAGGCCAATTACATAGAAGTTCACTTTGAGACATTTTATCCTATAAAGGTCTACCCAAATATTTTTACCCACATAAGTCCACCCAAGCTTAAATAAAGGTATTGAAGTTCAACTAAATTACAGACTGTCATCCAACCAAAAAATTAGATTTTCTCTTATATTTACAAAAATACCACTAATGTAAAAAGTCAACAACCACCCTCCTTCCTGGAAAAGTCTCCGATAGACCTCCGGCAAGATCTCCGACGGACTCCGGCCGACCTCCGGCGATGTCTCCGGCCAACTTCCGACGAGGTTTCCAACAGTTACGAAAGCTACTACCGCCAGCAAGATCAGATACTACAGCCAGCAAGAAAAGCTATTATCCCTAGCTAGAAAAACTACTACCACCGACTACAAAAGCTACTACCTCTAGCAACAAAAGTTATTATCTTTAGCTATAAAAACTATTACAACCAACAACAAAAGCTACTACCACTTACTACAAAAGCTACTACCGTCAGCAATAAAAGCTACTACTGTCAGCAACAAAAGCTACTATTGCCGCAAACAAAATCTACTAACAACAAAAGTTACTACAACCGGCAACAAAAGCTACTATCCCTACCTACAAAAGCTACTACAACCAACAACAAAAGCTATTTATTGCAACAAAAGATACTACCTTTAGCAACAAAAGCTACTACCGCTAGCAACAAAAACTACTACAGTCAGCAATCAAACCTACTACTGCCAGTAACAAAAGCTACTACTTCCGGTAACAAAAGCTACTACTTCCGGTAACAAAAGCTGCTACTTCCGGTAACAAAAGCTACTACTTTCGGCAACAAAAACTACTACCTCTGGCAACAAAAGCTACTGATGCTATAAACAAAAACTACTACCGCTAGTAATTAAAGCTACTACTGCCGGCAATAAAAGCTATTATTTCTGACAACAAAAGCTACTACTTCCGGCAACAAAAGCTACTACAACCACCACAGGAAATAAAAGCTACTACCACCGGAAAGAAAAGCTACTATTGTTAGCGACAAAAGCTACTACCATCAGAAAGAAAAGTTACAACCAACAACAAAAACTACTAACTAAAAGCTACTACTGCCGATAACTAAAGCTACTACTACCAACAACAAAACCTACTGCCATCACAAAATAAAGCTATTACCACCGACAAATAAAACTACTGCCACCGGTAAATAAAGCTACGACGACAAATAAAGCTACTACCGCGAACAAATAAAGCTACTGCTACCTGAACCAATAGCTACTACTACCCAAACCAATAGTTACTACTGCAGGCAAGAAAAACTACTACTAGTAACAACAAAAACTACTATCAAACACAACAAAAGCTACTACCAAACACCAAAACCTACTCTTCCAATCCCAAGAGCTACTTTCACCAATACTACGTTAAATGCTGCTACTAACCCAAAAATCTGGAAAATCAAGTTGCTGCAACTATGAACATCTAAAACATCCACACCACCATTACTAACACTAACCAAATAATTCATCATAATTATATAGATACACGGATTAACAAAAAAAAAGAAAAAAAGAAAATCTGTGTGGTTTCATTTCATCATTACCTTTTCATACACCAAAACAAGCACAAACACTTGATAATAGACTATGAAATCCAAGAGCTCTAAATAGCGTAAACAAATTCGACGATTGGAAAATCAAACAAGAACAATGAGATTGGAGATCAGATCTGGCCGTTGACGATGAGAGAAAAGACGTCGCTCCATCAACGGAGTTTCTCAAGTGTTGTGCTTAACCTCCTTTGATGAATTAGCGGTGGATGCTGGTCGGCGGCGGCGGCGCCTTAACCTCAACTCCGTCGTCAGGCTGTTGCTGCATCTTAAGGTCAGGAGACTCGTCGCAATTTGAACTCTCGCAATCTTTAACTCCATTCGATTTTGCTGCAATTCGGATCAAATCACGATCTGTCAACACAAATTCGAATGCGTTCAGAGCAACAAAGGATGAGAGAAAAAAATGAGTTACCTGTGTGAGATCTGAAGAATTGAGAAGCAGACGATAGTGTACGCACATAGATCTCGATTTCACCGGAGCTTTTTCCTCCATCCGATTAGAGTTTCTTCGTCGTCTCCGGGCATGGATGCACCGGAGCTCGCCTTCGTCATCTATGCGAGAGAGAGAGAGAGAGAGAGAGAGAGAGAGAGAGAGAGAGAGAGAGAGAGAGAGAGAGAGAGAGAGAGAGAGAGAGACGACGACGACGACGACGA
>NC_020493.1:7118495-7151532 GCF_000184155.1 Fragaria vesca subsp. vesca | reverse complement strand
GAGAGAGAGAGGGGAGAGAGAACGAGAGAAACTGAGAAACTGATTTGGGGAAAAAAGGGAGGGGAGGGTAATTTAGGTATAGAAAAAAATAAACGGATGGGTTTAGATCAAAAGGTGGACTTATGTGGGTAAAAAGTTTAAGGTGGATCTATAAGGGAAAAAATGTTGAAAAGAGGACTGTTGTGAAATTTTCTATATAAATAAATACCAATGCTAATTTAAATTTAGGATTAATTTCAGTTTACCCCCCTGAGGTTTGAGGTTGACATCGTTTCACCCCCGTACTTTTAATTTTGAAAATTTACCCCCTAAAGTTTCAAATTTTCATAAATCATGCCTAATTGCTGAAATTTCATCTAATTCAGACGTTAATTTTAACTTCATAACTCACTAAAAGCGCTAAAATAGTCATATAACAACATAAATCGCCTTTTAGGACCCTTTTTTCTAAGATTTCATGCTAGCATTTAACCTCCAAATTGAACGAAATTTTAGCAATTAAGCTTTATTTATGAAAATTGGAAACTTTAGGGGGTAAATTTTCAAAATTAAAAGTATGGGGGATGAAATAATGTCAACCCCAAACCTCAGGGGGGTAAACTGAAATTAATCATTAATTTTATTAGGAAATTATTATTAAATTTATGCATTGGAGATTTAGAGATAGTGGATTAGCAAACAAACGGGTTTGGCTGCTATACATATGTATATAACATGTTTCAAGCCATGAACCGTCCGATCGTTTAGCAATTTAAAATTCAAGACGATCGGACAGTTCACAGCTTGATGCATGTTATACATATGTATAGCAGAAAAGTTCCAAACAAATAGCCTTCAACTGGTGCATTGGACAATAGGGAGGCAATTGCCAATATTAGATGAATAGTGAATTAGTCATTCCAATTTAATTGGCAAATTGGCAATTGCTCTCCATTCATGAGTGCATTTGCTCTTAGTGATATGATGTTTTTGTGTTGGTAATTTGGTATGAGTATTGGGTTTTAGACATTTCGGCCTCGTTTGTTTCATGGAAAGCAAGCATCAGGAAATGAAAGTTGTTCATTTCCTGCATTTGGGAAAGCAAAAAGAAAGGAAACACTTTCCTGAAAGAATGGAAAATGTGGAGGAAAGTGGTTCATTCCAAAATCCAAAAGAATCACTTTCCTTTTTACTTTCCTTGCATTAATTACTCATAATACAATATTTTAATATATTTTTAACAACTTTTCCGATAGATTTCTTTGCCTTATCAAACATCAGAATATAAAATTCATATAAAATTTTATTTCCGTTCTCTTTCTCTTCCCATGAGAAAGATTAATGAACTATTTTCTTTTTCACGAACCAAACGAGGCTTTAAGGTAATTTTGGCATATGAGAAGGCAGAAGAGATTATGCGCCGGCCAGAGGTGCTTTCACTGGTTCGGATAACGAACTTGAACCTCAGGAGCTTGAGGAGCTTTTTTCGTACTCATCTATTAGACCTTAGCCCAAAAGATTAATCATAGACTAAACAAATCTAATCAGCTCCCCTCTGGGTGTTTCTTTTTCTCTAAATATGCCTCTCGGTCTTTTTATATAACACAAGGTTGGAAAAACCTGATCTGCTCCGAGTCCTGCGTACTTCTACTTGTTCTTTCTCCCTGATCCATAACCCTATAACCCTAGAAAGAATCGACATGGTGCTGATAGATCATTATAAGGTTCTTGATTTACCATCGGGCGCTGAAGGTGCTGAGCTTACAGAGCAAGAGATCACAAAGAGATACAAAGCAAAGGCTTTGCTCTTGCATCCAGACAAGAGGCCAGGCTATCCCCTCGCCGGCGCTGAGTTTCAACAGCTCAAGGAGTCCTATGAGGTCCTCAAGGACCCAAAATCCCGGGAAAAGTTCCACGTTAGTTTACGCCTCGATCAGATAACATATGGTGAAGTGTTCGTCTGGGCAACTGGTTTGACATGTTTGGTGGTGGGGGGTTTGGCGGCTGCTGGTGCGGTGTGTGTAGTAAATGGTACCTGTAGCCTTGTTAAGAATGTATGTGTTGGAACTGCGGATTCAATAGGCTCGGCATGCGATTCTGTGATCAAGGTTATCAGATATAAAGAACCAGAAAATAATATTGAGGTGAGAAAGTTAATCATCAGATATCTAAGATCCCAAATTATTTTGTTTTTGTTTTTCATCGGATTTTTTTCTTATTTCTGTTGTTGTAACGTTGTAGGAATGGGAGATGATCTAACAGCAGATATATAACTCGAATGAGGGCAGCAGATGTTTATGGAATGTGAGAGGTAAAGATTTGTGAAGTCAGAGAGGTTTTGTAAGGCACTAGTATTGCGCAGTGTTGGATTTGTTTTGCCTTTAGACATGATCTTAGACAAATCGGTCTTTGGCCAAAGGATTGAACTTTCATTATCTTCAATATAGATTGATCTAATTACTTTTTGTGCATTTTGCTGGTGTATTATTAGTGAATTTGTTATCATTGTTCTTAAATCTTTATTGATTATGATTCATAGGTAGTACCGTAGTAGCTAGTACAAAAACTACAAATATATACTTGAATACAACTATATGCAGCTATGGATATGATATAATGATATATACAAATTGTGTATTTTATATATTATTTTATATAATGATATATACAATCATAATGAATACTTAGGCTTATATATATTATGAATCCATCATGGTTATGATTCCATCTGGCCTTAATATTGAATAAGGCTTTCTTGCTAATGGCCGGAGTCAAATATAGATTTCCTAATTTGGTTATTCCTTATTGTAATAGGCTAGTTCTATTCCTTTTAGATCTTTGGTTAGCTCTCGATATAAAACCAGACTCCTTTGTTTTTAATTCAGAGTTCAACTCAATATGGGGGTTAAAGTAGATCATTATAAGGTTCTAGATTTACCCTCCGGTGAGGAAGGTGCTAAGCTCACACAGAGAGAGATTTTGAAGGCATACAGAGCAAAGGCATTGCTGTTGCATCCAGACAAGAGACCAGACTATCCCGGCGCCAACACCGAGTTTCAACAGCTCAGGTCATCCTATGAGATACTCAAGGACCCGAAATCCCGGGCAGAGTTCGATGCTGCTCTAGAGCTCAACGACAGTCTAGAGCTCGAGAAGGAGTACGATGAACTGAGTCTTGTTACTATGTTGAATCTGGTTGCTGCTCTTTCCATTTTGTATGTGACACAAGTGGGAATTTTGATGGCTAAACGCACCGTGCATGCAGCGGTGTGTGTAGTACATTGGATATGTAGCCCTGTTAGGAATGTGTGTGTGGGAACCGTGGTTTCAATAGGCAGGGTATGCAATTATCTGACCAGTTGTTTACAGAACAGAGAAGCAGAAAGGAAAACGTGAAGATCTTGTTTATGATTTCTGATTCGTAATTTCTAAAATTGTATAAAATGTTCAAAATATGCGTAGTTGCAAACTTTGCTGAGAATGCTGACCGTCACAATTCACAAATATGAAATATCTAATAAAATACATTTGTGCACGCTTTGTTGTTGGCCTACACAAACTATGAAACACTACTCTCTGTTTAGTCTATACACGTGCTTTGACTAAAAGAGAAAGTAGCTTGTCAAAGGAAGAAAAACTAATATCAAGCCTGCAATCCTTTATCCTTCATTGAAAATTAAGAACCTGAAATCGAAACCTCTCTAGGTGATCTGACGCTACATATATGGTGCCTCCACCGTAGTACTTGTTTTCCTCTCAGATTCTGATGTTTCTGGTGCCTCCATGGTTGTGCCAGTACTGTTATTTAAGCAACTGGGTACATTAAAGCTTGGCGCAACTCTTTGTATTGACAACGAAGCAACAAATTCAGCTGGAAAGTTGAGTATGGCCTTGGTACCTCTCATTCGAAAAGCAGCTTGATCATATGCCAAGGCAGCTTCTTCGGCCGTGTTAAACGTGCCTAGCCATACACGTGCACCGTGTCGCGCAGAGTCGCGGATTTCAGCTGCGTATTTACCCCATGGACGACGCCTTACGCCTCTATAGTGCTTCTTTCCGACGTTCTTAACAGGTTTGAGGCCATTTGAAGTCGATTGGTGATTCGGGATTTGGTGTGTTTCAGGCAAGGATGAGCGACTCAGAGCCATGGCTTCGTTTAGAGCTTGGCATATGACCATGTCTTGCGAGTCGTTCTCATTCAATGGAAGCTCGTTCTGGGAAGCTAAAACCATTGCTAGCTGCCTATTCCTCCCCAAGATATGTACTGAGAAAGATATGGAGCTCTAGACCTTGTATTTCACTATGGACTACAATAATATGGGTGCATGATGGGTCAAAGAGAATATGATGAAGACGTTTGGACATTAATTCAAGGAGAATACGAAGACGTTTCTTCCAGTTTAGTCCGCATTAGCCAAAAGTAAAACAATTTGTATTTGTCCAACGTTGTGTATGGAGGAATCGACGAAGACTTCAACTTTCAAATTTTCAAAAGACTTCTTCGCAATGATTTAAGAAGATGGCGTTGGAGTGACCTAACCGAAGACTAGTAATACCTCGCGTGGTTTGAATTTTGATCAATAAGCAGAAGACCTCGTATCTGTTTGATAGCAAAGAGCCAAAGAAACAAAGACCCAGTGTCATGCACATTCAAAAGAGTCTGCGTATTATACTATGTATGTGTTTGCTTATTGAAAGAAGATGTGAAGAGAAAGTTTCTTGTTAACATATTAATGGAATCAAAATCCAGAGTCCAGAAACCGACCTAATTTTATGTAAATGACTAGTATACAAAAGTTTGAATGAATGGAAAGTTAGACATTACCTTATCAATGCTGTACCACCTTACATCCTCATAAGCAACGAGGAGGATGAACATGGCAGCTTGATACCACTCATTAAAGAGAATGTAACTAAAAGAGATGATTAATTTGCTTCCAATTAGATGATACTTTATGGCTTTTCAGTCTTCACTTCACTGATATGCTCTGTATCTGCAAACATACAAAAGATAAATATGTAGCAAAAACAAAAGGAAAAGATAGAAAACGACCTTTGTAGATTATGTAAGAAGCGACACATCACACACAGCTATTTAATCTAATCTTAATCATGTAAACTATGTAGTTTCGATGTAAGCTTCATACCCCCGTCAAATATAGTTCGATAATCTCTTAAACATCCTATTTGATGAGTCTTGAGTAAAACTTGGATGATAAAGAGTACTTGGAAGATCAAAGACAAATGTATATGTAGGACAACCGCATATTAATAGTGTTCGTTTGCAAAAGAATGAAGAAGTACAGACACCCACTGTGTACCATACTATCCAACGATAGAAAATGAGGACTTTCTGAGCTATATAATCTTTCATAATTCATCACTGTATAACAGTTTAAGTACCGACACTGTATATCTGTTATATCCATTGGACTGTAATCTACACAAGTTTAGACGACAATTAGTATCACATCCTCCTCACATTTTAACACTCGATTAGTACTTTTCTCGATCACTCTATAGCTATCACGTACCGTTGTGCAGTAGAACACAGTAACGTTATATCTAAAATAATACCATGCCAAATGCAGTGTAGAAACACAAAGACAGAGAGGGCTTTACCTTGAAAATTATCGCAATTCTGGCAATTAGTATTCCACTGATGCTGTGCTGGAAAGTTTTGCTGGTTTTGATCTTGCTGCCTCATCGCTTGTCTTGGCACTTGAATAGGGTTATGCTGGTCATAAGGTGAAAATCTTTGATTCGTACTTCTCCTATGGCCACTAAGAATAGGGCCAACTTGGGGCACCATTGCGCCAATTTCTCTTTTTTGTACCTGCCCAGTATGAGGGTCATAGACTACAAGCCCATTACAGGTTCTTGCACAATCTGTCATTATTCCTCCAGCTCCAGTTCCTCTCCCTCTTCCTTGAGCTTGTATAGGCCTATAGTTATGATTGACATTACTTCCTTGAAATGTTGGGTACTGATGAAAAAAGTTGAATGACTCCATGCCGCTCCTCCTTTGGTCTTGAAACCCTCTCACTTGGGACAAAGGCGTTGGGTAAGTAGTAGAAGCAACAGAAACACAATCTGCTAGAGCCTTTCTGCTTTCAGTGTCTTGCCCTTGTAGTAGAGAAGTAAAACTAGAGGTACACCCATGATGTAACCCTAAAGTTTGATCAGGATAACCATAATTCAAACCCCTTCCATAAATGGGTACTCCTCCTCCTTCGAATTCGACTTCGCCTTTGGTACTTCCTTGGTCTACAACCCCCACCGGTTCCTGTTGCGGCCGGTTCGATTTCAATAGGCTTTTGAGATATACACACTCCTCTTCTAAAGCCTTGTACCTGCCTCGAGGGCCGGCAATAGGATCCTGCTTCCACATATAGGCTTCCCATACGAAAGAAGCTACAGCCTGAGTCCTGTGATTTTGGTCCTCTAGTTGCTTAAGCAACTTCGACATGTTGCTCACGCCGAAAAGTTTGTGCACAGCTTTAAACTCTTCTTCCTTATCCGCCGTGAAGTAAGGGGCCATAACACAGTCCTCTTCGCACCTTTTTCTCTGGTGCCGACACGCAGCGCAGGCATGGCGGCCGCCGCTAGGTTCCCCTGTATTATTGCTACCAATCGACATTAGGGTTTTCAGGGTTTTTATACAAACTAGGGTTTCGAGCAGTTTGGAATTAATGAACAAGGAAAGAAAAGAAAAGAAAAAAATGGAACTGGAAGCTATTGAGGCAAAATAAACGACTACTGCATGCTTGTAGAGAAACACGGCGATGGATCGATCGATGGAGCGAGTATATAGGGAGGACGATGGATGAAGACGGATGAGAAGAATGATCGAGTTAAAGAAGGCAGTAGTAGTAAAATTAGGGTTAGGAATTCTGGATGTTCTATACTTCCTACTTTGAGAAAAATAAATAAAAATCTGATTAATAAACAGTAATTATAACTAATCAATTTTTATTGGATATTTGTGATCTGTTTCGTGTCAATCGTGTCCAGTGATTCCCGGTAATCTTTTCTTCTGATATCAAACATAATCGTAGTCGTTGACCTACAAAAATACTGATCCGATCCCTTGATCGATCAGGATAACATTTCCTTGTAGAATACTCCAATCCTCTATTGCCCCAAGTGGTTTATTGAACTACGGCGTAACACGTGGCAGCATTTTACACAGTGATAGGATATCACATCACCGTTTTCATGAAGAAACGTAAGTAGTGTTTTTTTATTTATGAAAAACTAAAATAAATAAGCAGTGTTTGGTGCTTATTTGTAAAAATAAAAATGTCAAACTTGAATGTTTGAACCCATGCGACGGTGGTCAACAAAATTAAAAGCAAGATGTATTCCATAAGTCGAAGCTTCTGACCTTTCTAATGAGTAATCTTCTTGTTGATGATCATAAACGTCTAAACCTTAGCTTGTTGTGTTGAAACCATTGCTAGCCATTGACATACGCACATGTTCAAAGCATAGAATTGCATAGAATTTCAGAAAATACTCTGTTAAAATTTATGTGTATTTACATATCGTGCATACAAGAATGCTGTAAATTGTTATCGGAATTTATATAAACACACATTTTAGATTCTCACTCTGTTTCTCGCTCGATCTTTGCCATCCCAAACATAAAACATATATTTTAACTACAATATGCATAGTTAACAAGTAGGTCAATGCAAAACTAAACATATTAGGCACGTAGGTACTTAACTTCAATTTCCCAGGAGGATGTAACCATGATTCCCGGATTATAATAAAACTGAATGATAAAATACTTAAGAGATGATAATTGGTCGGCCTAGCTAATCGAGTGAGAATGTCCGCTTTCAGATAGAGCCATATCTAGTAAGATTAAGGATGTTGAATGGAATGTGCTAAACCTTACAGTAATAATATCTTCATATATCTGCTTCAGACGATGTTATTATGTTAAATCAAGAACTAATTAAAATAGTATTACAAAAACATAACATAGTTAATTGATCACGATTCACAGCTAGAATATAAAAGCAAATTGTGTGTATTATACTATAGTTGAAGATAAAATAAGATTTTGTCATTCTAGCTATATCTATATTCAGAAACTTTATGACAAGATATATCGATCAAACTGAACAGTACTTGTGAGTTGTGACTGATAAAAACCAATTGAGAAACTAGCTAGTTAACATTGACTAATAACCTCTCCCTTTTGAGTTTTGAGGGTCCAATTAAAACTTAATTTTAGAGGGTCATCATCATCCATTAGGGTTAGAGTTATAACATCTCGATCTATGTTCTACATCTATAAGCAAAACAACTGCACATTGTTGTCATTTTCGATTGGCGCCAACACTACCTGCTTTAAGACCAATTATGAACCTTGCACATCGATCAACATTCGAATTCAAAGGCATTTTCACTCTCGATCACTCACTCTTTCACCTCCATATTTTCTGTGCCAAACAAGTATTTTTAAACCATGTTTTGGTCTTCCAAATAGAAACCGAATTCTATTCTATATTTTGGGGATGCATGTGCATACCAACTGAAAGCATTCAATCTTATGCATGTTGTGTATTTACTTCAAGCACGTTAGCATTTAGTGATGGCTGTTGGCGCAATTTTTGCTAAGATAGACACACATACCCAATTTCATGTTGCACATATTAGACTAATACCCCCTTCCAGTTATTATAATCATCTGCATCTTCCACACCTAAACTATTGGACTCACTCAGATCCTTGGCCTAGCTTCCAAGTATATGCTGCCAGAGATCACTAAATGGCATGTTTCACGCAACTTTTGCAAGTATTAAAGGGCGATTTGTCCATAGTATACTTGACCAAAATATACAAGTGTTTATGAGTTGCCGAGAAACACTTTCTAGTATTTTGCGATGATGATGATGATGGAAGCCCACCAAGTTTTCAGAATCCAACATAATTTTATGCATTTATAGAGAAAACTTGTGTTGGGAGCTCATATTTAACCTTCATGCGCTTAAGCAACCTAAAAGTCCCAAATAAATGAAGGTTTATTGATATGCAACGTACCCCTTAACATTGTAATGGGTTAAGGTTTAGCCGTTTAGGCCAGGTACACGACTATACATGTTATATATGATCAAATTAAACACTCTGGAACTTAAGCTTGTACTGATTCAAAGTAATGGACATATATATATATATACAGGGTCGAGTTATTACTGTAGCAAACTTTGGTGCAGACAAATTGGTGGGGAAAGAGAAGAAGCAATGTGATTGAAAAGGGAAAAAGACACTGAAAGCAGATCGAAGACATAATGAGAGGAATGGGGGTTATGGTACACAGAGGATTCTCTTCAAAAATGCAGAGACGCATGTTCGCATCAGAGACTGATCAAATTTAGACCTAATAAGCAACACCAAGCCAAAGTGAATAAGTGATCGATTCTCTGATCTTTAAAGAAGTGAGAATCACTTTAACTGGTAGTACTCCTATGGGTCGACTTCAGTTGCTATAAATATGTGATGGCTTCTCTTTTCGAAGTTTCTGCATAATTTTCTGTCTGTCTGCTCTCAAAACTCTCATATGCATTCGTCACACACGATCACATAGGCCGTGGTCCCTTTCTGATATATGATCGATAATTGTGTGATGATCTAAAGAGAGATGAAATAAATACGTATGGAGCATGCGGAATGAATTGAGTGCATGGTTTTGATTTGTATTGTTAGGTATAGAAATTGGCATGATATGTGTTTCTTACTTTGGTACCTAATAGTTTTGAACACATTCTTGCACCAAACCCTGGTTTTCAATGATGAAGCTAGCCTTCAAATATTTGAAGGTTTTTGTTGAAAATGTACGTAGCTACACATCATGCAACTTGTAAATGCTTCTACTTGATAAGTTTGAAACTGACCACAATGATACTAGGACAAAACGATATTCTCACTATCGAATTAAATCTCAAAAGTTAAGATCACTTGACTACTTGAGTAAAACTTATTGAGTCTCAGTTTTTAAAACAAAATTGAAGTCCCATGTTTTATCTTGTTACGCAACAAATTTTTAATTGCACTACTCATCATGTAGCATCCAGATTTCATTTGTTAATCTAGAGCATTCAACCAAAATTATTTGGCTTCATATCTATACGAAGTTAGAAACATTACCTACATATATATGTATTTTAAAGAGAAAGAAAGGAGTGAAGCAATGTGGTTCTTCAAATTTCAATAATTAATGTCTAAACCCTCATGCTAAATTCTAAGAGAAATATATGTTAAATATCAATAGCTCATTGCTAATGAAAAGGGGGAGTTGTTCCATAGCCGTTATATGCATGGTATATATGAGAGTCTATCTCTCAGGCAGTGTGAATTTGAGACTCATGAAAAGTGTAAACAAAGACATGGAGATGATCACAAAATGATAGCTAGTTAGGTTACAAGGGCACGTTCCTTTTTAATTCATAAAATTCCAAGCTAGCTAGACCATAAATTCTACGAGAGAGGAAGAGCAACGAGACCGAATTCCAGCTAGAGCTAGTTGCGGAAATACAGATAGGTTAATTGATGGAGATCATTGGATGGGTGGATTTGAATAATCCACAATGTGTTTTATCTTGATGAAGTGGGATATGATCTAGCTTTGCATGTCGGAATCGAACCGACATGCTTAGACCAAACCTTTACACCCTTTCTCTGAATAGCAAATTCTTTTTTCTTAGGTCAAACCCTGTACATAGGAAGTTGGACACACACATACTAACACATAGACTGCTGCTTTCATCATCTCCCTTCAAACCGCATGTGAAACTTTGCTGCATATCTGTATGTATCTGTTTTAAAACACCAAATACTCCCAGCTTTCCTGTCTATATCGGCAAACTTCGCCAGTCTGTGTGTGTCTGTATATCTATATACTTGCATATGTATTCTTTTTATATCTATCTCTTTCACGAGCACTATATTATGACAGAAGCTCAAAACTAATAATTTTTAAGTTACTTCTAACAAATATATATATTTCCGTGATTTAATTGTCAAATAATATGATATCATTAAATATTCTCGGTGATAGTGGAGGTCCCAAATATAAATTTTCACTCAACTAATATCTCAAAAATAAGGATATATATGGTTTTGGTTATGAAACTGAGCAATAACTAATAAGATTGCTTCGAAATTGTAATATAATTGGCCTTTAACTGGTTTAGTGGAGACCCTTTCTAAATTGATCATTTGGTAGCATATAGAACTGAGCTGAACAACTGAACATGCATCTAAGCAGCAAAACTATATTGTAAAAATGGATCATCTAAAATATACAAAATCAAGAGAAGATTTTCTTTCACATATATGAAAAGCATTCATCAACCTTAATATATAGCTAGGCACCCCATCAAATTAAAAATAAAATTCCTCATTATATATGCATTGACAAAATTTTAACCGACAGTGTACCAATGTCATCACAACCATATATAACTGCCAGCTTCTTGATTTTCAGAGTTTCTGAATATACAAAAGCAAAACAGCTCCAATCCAATTCAGTGCAACCAGTTTTGGATTGAGTTAGTTTATCCGTGAGGAAATAACATTTCTCTGTTTCCCTTTTTTGCATGAAGTAGAAAGAAACAAATGGCAGAGACGATCACAATGCATTAAATCGATCGCTAGGGTAGTTAAATAGGCTCTCATCCTCATGATATCGGTTTCTCTAGGAATTTCAAACTCATGAAATTAAGTGTAATACTGTGTATTATTTCTTCTACACTACATTTTCAACACCTGAGCCAAGGACTAGATCTAGAGGCAATTATCCATTGGCTGCCTAAGTTGTGGTCAACATATACGCATCAAAGATAAGATTAACCAAGCTTAATTGGGTTGAAAAAATGGGTCAACAAGCACTTAACTATTCAAGTAAATTCTAGATAACTAAAATTTGGTCTAAATGACCATAAGTTTAAGTTTGACATTACAAACACGCATGCCACACTACAATCAACTAGTGGTAATAATGTTCGAGATAAATTCTATGGCGATCGAATTACATATGTTCACCGCCAATTAAGAAGCATTTTACACAGGTACTTGCATATGCACATATGTCTATGTACTATATATGATATATAAAGTAGTGTTCATATAGTCAATGACTGACCAAGAGATTCATAGTCAGTCGATCACCATTAGATTTACATCCAATGATTGAAAACAAAAACAACTATACTTAAAAATAATTATTTCCACTATTAGATTTAAATCTAATGGTGACTTACTAGGCTACCGATCAACCAAACTAGTCATTAATTTAGTTAGCTGTTCCGAAGTGTAGGATAAATTAAATTGTCAATTTGAATCGTTCTCAATCTTCCATGAAATCAGAGTACCCTCATGAATCTAAACCATAATGTTTATAACGTACTTTAAGTACATACCTGATCAATGTGCATGCGCTAATGAGTTCGTAATCCAATTTTAAAATCCACGAGTTCTTTTCCTCACAAGCTATACGTTACGTTTTGCGTATGTACATGTATGTACATTAAATTTAAAGATGACGTATCCAAATAAAAGACACAAATTTGGTAATGTAAGCGTAATAGGACATGTTAACTAGTTAAGGTTATAATTTGCTGGTATAAGTTATGTATCCGTATTCCAATGCTCTAGTTAATGGTGTCGAGTAAAATTTGACATACATTGAAAGACAATACTATGATACTACTCGTGCATACTCCGATCCCTAGCTTATGATTACTTATTCTAGCTAGGCGACCACACCAGAAAAACGATCGTTGAGGAAGTTCTCTGCACTACTGATATCACTGATCGATAAGTCTACTGACCCATCAAGCTAAACAGCTACATATCTAGGGCTACTATACATAAATATATAACCAGGAAGAAGCTGCCTGCTTAATTAGCAGGATGAAACTAATTATAAGCTCAATAGTACGTCATGTCAAAGCACCAGTATATCCCCCTACATCCTCCAGCTTTTTTCCTTAACTATCTGCCATTGCCATACTAGCTACTAAGTACTGTGTAAGTTGGCGTGCAAGCTTTGCACCCAACCGTCATGTCGTTCATTTCACCTCAAGATATATGAGATTATCATACTTCATTTCGTGTTCTTAATTGACCTAGACGATCGCCCGGAGAAGATTTTTGCATTTCGAAAAACAAGTAATTGCCCTCGAGTCAATCCAAAATTCCAATTACTATGCCCCCCTTCCTCTCTGCAACATATATTGACTTTGAAATACCACCACCGCCTATTGCCCCTATTTATTCCTTCGCAACAACCTCTTCCCTCTTCCATTAGAATAATCCCAAACACAAACCCCTTCCTCACCACTCCATTAACACTCTCTCTGCAAATCAAATAGAGAAAGAAGGAGACAAACTGATCAGAACAATCCTAACTTTTCTCTATTTTTCTCTTCCACACCCGGCCTTTGATTTCTGGCTTTGCATTTAGGGCTTGCTCTGCCATCTCTGGTGAAGATCCTAATTACGCACCCAACAGGTACTCCTTTCTTTGTTCCCTTTGCTTCTCCTCCGGCGCTCTCTTAGCTCTGTTCAGAGTGTACTTGTAAAATTTTGAGTATACAACAAGCATTAAAACCAAAGTTTAAGGAAGGGATGGGCCGGAGAGTACTATTATACAGTACTAGTACTACTAACCTAGCTCTATCTCTCTCTCTTTTTCCCTTTTTTTATTTCCATTTCCTTTCTTGTTTATCTTTCTCACAGGCGATTCCTGTTGTGGGTTCTATCCTTTTTATTCATAGATAGAATTAAGTTAACTAGTTTTATACTAATATATATTAATTTCTCCTCCAGTCTCTTCCTATTTTTATATTTTCTTGGGGAGATGGGAAGGAGTAAGTACAATTAATTTATGAAATTTAAAATGAATGATACAGGAGTTGGTGATGAGACTCTTCCTATATAAGAAGTGATGTTAGATTGGCCTAGAAGATCCAGAGCCAGAAACAAAACTAGATAGTTCCAGAGCCAGAAACAAAGCTAGATAGTGCAGCAGCCAAAGAGTTTTAGTTCTAAGTTCTTCTTCATCATCCATCATGGCTTCATCAAACAGACACTGGCCTAGCATGTTCAAATCCAAGCCCACCCACCATCAATGGCAGCATGACGCCACTCTCGTTCCAAACGGTTCATGCCACAGACCCCCGTACGGAACCACAACCGCTACGACATCATCAGGTTATTAACTCGATCAATTAGCTAGCTTCTCAATTTAACCGTCGTCATTGACTACTCAGAGTTTATTAATTTTTGTATTTAATGAATGAAGTTTAACCGTGTGCAGGGCTCGAAGATCAAAGGACTCCGGAGCCAAAGCCGAGGTGGAACCCTCGGCCGGAGCAGATTCGGATTCTGGAAGCTATTTTCAACTCCGGGATGGTGAACCCTCCGAGGGATGAGATAAGGAAGATCAGGGCTCAGCTCCAAGAGTACGGTCAAGTCGGTGACGCCAATGTCTTCTACTGGTTTCAGAACAGAAAATCGAGGTCCAAACACAAGCTTCGCCTGCAGCACATTAACTCAAAGCAACAGCAACAATCCCATAAAGCATCCCTCACTGCTGGCCCTTCATCTTCTTCTTCATCTTCGGAAAGATCATCTCCCAACAAACAACAGCAGCAGCAGTCAAACAAGACCTCCTTCTCTATGGGATTCTCCTCACCACCACATGTTGTTACAACTCATGATGTTTGCAACATTAACTCTCCGACCGCTTCGGTCAATCAGACATCCTTTTTCCATGCTCTTCCAAACCCTGAGGTCTTGCATCCCGAACCGGCCTACTTCTTTCCGGTGAACAGCCCTGCAGCTTCTACCAACGGGCCGGTAGCAAGTGCTAATTTCAGTACTACGCAAGGGTTTTACTTCTCTGAGCTCGCGAATGTGGTGCATGTGAATAACAGTGCCGATCTTCATACTGGTCTCTTGCTGAGTGAGATTATGAACAACAATGGGATGGCCCCAAGGAAAAATGATCGAGATCAAGAGATGAATAAGGGCATGAAGATGGCGGACCAACAGCAACTACAGCTCAATTACAATAGCACTGTCACCACTTCTCCAACAACTACTGGTGGCGTTAACGTTGCGGTTCCATCCCCCATAACTCACTTTCAAGGTAATTTGAGAAAGTAGCTTACTTAATTTCATATTTCAGTGACTTCAATTTACAGTTCTAATCAACCCTAGACTATATGATGAACAAGTTCTAATTAAATTGATTAGTTATTGAATTTTGATTATTTGTTTTGCTTTTATCCGCACTTATACAGATACAAAAGCAACCTTTAAGCATATACTATTACATCTAGGTATTATTCAGTCTGATTAGACAAAACAAGTTTCCACAATTCAAAGATCAAATGGGTCATGCTTTGTATCTGCAAAAGATCGATATAGCACAGGGGTCTATAATTGTAAAGTGGGATACAGGCTAGCTTATAATTTTGAGTAATGATTTCCAATATGTCAAAGAGGGTTTCATTCATGAGAAATCCCCTTAATATTATCAATCACTAGTGTATGAAATTAGGCAAGCATGCGTGTGTGTGTGTGTTTTTTTTTTTTTTTTTCTACTGAGCTAGCTAGCTAGTTTAGATAGGTTCTGATGTGATCATTATCATCATCGATCTGTTTAATTAGATGGACGTGTGCATGGGTTCGATTGATTGGTGAGGCACTTCAGAGTTCAGACCCGTATATGAAATTGATGATGATGAGAAGTGACTGACTGTGTAGTACTACTGTAATATATGTAGGTATTGGTGAAGCTGGTGCTGCAATAATGGGAGCTGGAGGTGCGGCGAGATCAATGGTGTTCATAAACGACGTCGCGTTTGAGGTGGCTGCGGGACCCTTCAACGTTCGCGAGGCTTTCGGAGACGATGCCGTCCTCATTCACTCTTCTGGTCACCCTGTTCTCACCAACGAGTGGGGAGTTACCCTTCACTCTCTTCACCACGGCGCATTTTATTACCTCGTGCGCATCTTCTTTTAACCCTTGTTTCTCCTTTTTACGGTTTTACCTGTTTCCTGGTGAAAATCACATTGCTTTGATTTGCTAAATTATGCTGTCTTATTGATGTGTGTTCTCATTGGAAATTGTTGTTTTCCAGATTTAGGAGATGGATCAGAGGAAGCTGGCTTAGCTAGGGTTTCTGCGCCGCATGTCTTGTTTCTGTCTTTGAATTTCTCAGCAGCTTGCTAGGGTTTAACAATATTAATAGGTTTTCAAGTGTAATGGGTCAATTATAGACCAATTAGTTTCAAAAGTTTGCACTTCTGGCATGGACTTCTTATTATTTATGTCCTATTTGATGATCTTTTTCTTTGTGAAAGCATTACTTACATAACCTTTGGGATGTTCATGCCATAGATCGATTCGCTAGTAGAGAGATGTGAAAGTGAAACTAAATCGAATCGATCCAGATGGCTGATATCATCAATCTCATAGTTTCCTGCTGATTCTCGATCGATTACATTTCTTAGGGTTGAAGGTTCTAGCTATTTTAAAGGTTTTCTTTCAACATCTTCAATTCCACCCAACGCCTGCATCGACCTGCCACGTTTATGCCACACACAACTCTTCATTCTGTAGCAAGCTATACACTCCCCTAAAAGGTTGAAATATTTATGGTCGTAGCCTTGATAAACACACAATATATTGGCATAAAAGAAAACTGTGTTCAGCTACATATTCATATATATAACCGCTGCATAAAATACTAGCCTAGTTTGAATTTGAACGTCGACTTTTCCTACGTGGTAGTAGATCAAACTTCCACCTCCGATCCAAGAATATATTGCATGTTAGGCAAAGCCTCTGTCTGCATAAACCATCGCAAAACTGATAAAGTGGTCGGCAGCCTCATCACTGATAACTGTGACATATATGGTTTAACGATTAACACATTGGTAAATTATACACATTCACACTGCCTACATACACAGATATCGATCACATATTATTACCCCAATCGATACCATGCTTTAATTTCCCGATAGGCATGGTGTTTAACCAAAGGGCTTGAAATTATGTATTGCTCTAGTATTCCCTGCGAATCTCGACATGAGGCAAATGCTATATCCCCATGTCACCCTCAAATGGATAATAGTGTGCGCCTCATAGTCATGTTGCACCATACTAAATGATGATTCTTCTTCTAAAGAAATAGTGTACTAGTACTGTTGATGCCACAGATTTAAACATAGATTTAGAACCTATGTATGCTCTTGTGTGTTACTGCAATTTGCCAAATTCCAAAGGTGTTATTTAGTCCATATATCTGCAAGTTCAGCATGAATTAGGGCTTTTTTCCAATCGATTGGATTGGACGATGGAGTATTAATGGACCCACACTCATATATATGGGATCTGATTTGATAGATAGAAGCTGATGGATCGAGAGCTGGGTGTGCTTCATGATCTGTGTATATAGACCAGTTCAGTTCAACTCGAACCCTTATATCTGAAACGGAAAGGTACAAATGTTTGACTAACACCCAACAGTGCAAACTCCATCAATCACTGTTAATATATAGGGCCAGGAATGAGGAGTGGTTAATGTTAAATCGCGTGGTGCAGATTTTTAACGTGCAACCTGGTGCGAACAGTTACAGTGTCTATTTGATATGATTGACATCATCGATCAAATAAGAACCTAACCAGCTGGTTATATCTAGTTGGATTGTCTCCAATCCGATGGAAAGTCCTTGTTACATTTGCATGAAGTAATATAGCACATACAGTCAAGCATGGTCCAAAGATGATAAGAACTGAGATATATGCTTCAACGTTCTGATGAATCCCCTTGTATATATCCAGGGTCGACTACTCTACTGTATCTTCATATAGGGGTACTGTCTCTATGTAGTTCGATCTGTCTTGTTTGCGTTGGTTTATCTGCATCAATGAGTGACCCCGCGAGGGGATTAGGTGAAGACTGAAGAGTTTGATGGAAGACTACTCGTGGGATTCTTCATTTGGGAATGCCATGCCATTATGATTTGAAAGCCTCGTCTGGTAAGTGGTAGATATCTCTGGGTTTTTTTTTTTTGGTCGTGTATTGCATAGTGGGCTGTGGGCTTTGATATTTGATAGAGGTTGACATCTGTGGATTTTCATGAAAAATCAGACCACCAAACGGTGCCCGGAATCATGATTTCTCTCTAGTGAGGGCTACCTCATTCCAAGAGTGCACTGAACTTTACGGGGGCAAATTAGTTGAAATTCGTCATTGAATGTGGCTACCGGTGGGCTTGCCGTGCGTCGGTAAGTGCCTGGATTCCCTGGAATGAAAAAGACAATGACATATCCATGTCACTTTGAGTTTGGGTATTCCCCTATGTCTTCACCTATTATCTATTCATCTACCAGAAAACTTCTTTTAATTGTTTGACATGTAGTTAGAAATAACCGTACATATTATTACAATTGCTCAAAGTAATGTATGACATATAAGCGATCATGACCTTGTTTTTTCATTGATGCATAAATGAACTTATAATTTTTTTATATCATAAACCAATATTTTAACTATCTACTTATATGATATATGATCAACAGCTACAATCAGACCCGCTGCAATCTATCTAAGTTTTAATGATAAAACAGAAAAAAAATTCAAACTTATTTGAAAATTGAAACCGTGTAAAGATCAAATCCCTCTTCTATAATTTAAGAACTTAGTCACTGTCACACTAATTTCTAGAAGAATATGGCTGTTATTTTCCACTAATAAATTTGGGGATTAATCTAGCAGATGTTATTTGAATGTTTCTTTATCTGTGATTTAAAAAGGTAAAAAGGGTTAAGAAGTTGCTTGGGACCCGTCTCCTTAATCATAACAACATTTTTTGGCCAAATAAGAAAAACATAAAAAAGCCACCCACATTTCCATATCTTGGTTGCTGTCTTCAACCTCCATTTTGCTATTTCTCTCTCAAAATCTAACAAAACCCATTCACCATCATCACCCCATTTCAAAACCCACATGCCCAAACTGGTTATTCTGTCCCCAAATTTGAGAACCCATTAACCAAAACAGAGCACCCAGTTTGTGTTTTGTGTCAGAAGAAACAGAGAAAGACAGAGACTTTTGAGAACCCATTTTATAGGAATTGCCCAATGGGAGCGTACAGAGCTGATGATGATTATGATTACTTGTTCAAGGTGGTGTTGATCGGCGACTCTGGGGTTGGCAAATCGAACCTGTTGTCCAGGTTCACCAGGAATGAGTTCAGCCTTGAATCAAAGTCCACCATTGGGGTTGAGTTTGCCACCAGAAGCATTAGGGTCGATGATAAGGTGGTTAAGGCCCAGATTTGGGACACTGCTGGTCAGGAAAGGTTTGGATCCACATTCTTTGTTTCCTTTGAAAATTTCAGCTTTTTTTTGGATCTTGGGGAATTGCATTTTTGGTTGGTTCTGGGTTCTGTTTGCATTGGTATTGTACAGATTTGATTGTGTTTATATGGATCGGAAAAAGAAGTAAACTTTATGGTGTTGATTGTTTGATTGATATATGTGAACTCTGTTAATTGCAAATGAAAATTTGAACATTCTAGGAATTAGGATGATTTTTGAGCTAGCTGAGCTGAATAGTTGTAGCATTCATTCTCTGATATATAACACATTTTCAGAATATAACATGGTGTTAGTAATCTTATTGAATTTCTGAATTACAGACTGAAACGATATACAGATTCTGGTGTTTCTAGATGTTCCTTTTGTTGGTTAAAAGTTGGGTACATTATGGAGTGGACATTACAGAGCAATGTTGATATTTTGACATGCATTTTATCTTTCTTGTGAGCCCTTTTCACTCTGATGTATGCATGGGCTAGATTTTAAAATGTGGTCCATTTTAATGTCCTTGCAACTACTACATTTGTTTTGTTCTAATTACTTTCGAAGTTGACATGTATCTAGTATTGTAGCTAAACCGGGTTGGATAATAAGGCCACCAGATTGTCTGATTCTGACATTTGGAAGTTGCAACATAGCCCTTTTCTGCAAGTAATGAAGCTTCCTACTAGGAGAAGCACTCGAGCACACTTGATTAATAACATCCATCCCCTGTTTCTTCTGCTCCATCTTAGCTATATACGCACATTGCTATAGTGTGATGCATGCTATGTGAAGTACAGAAAATTAGAAAGGGTAACGAGGATGGGAAAATATAATCTACAAATATTTTAAATAAATTTTTTTTTTTGTAACTTCCCATCTTGATCAATTTTAAGCAATAGTTGTAAAAGACCAAGAGTGCATCTCTACAAAACCCTGGAAATTTAAATGACAAGGAAATTGTGCAAGATTGAATGAAAAGAAGAAGTCTTAAAATAATCTAACAGCATGAACTTGTCCGTGAATATAAATCTCATTTTCCATCTTTTTTTCTTTTGCTCTAGGTATCGTGCAATCACAAGTGCATATTATCGAGGTGCTGTTGGTGCATTACTAGTCTATGATGTTACTCGTCATGTTACATTTGAAAATGTGGAAAGATGGTTGAAGGAGCTTCGGGACCATACAGATGCCAACATTGTGATCATGTTGGTGGGAAACAAGGGTGATCTGCGTCACCTGCGAGCCGTTTCCACTGAGGATGCCCAGGCTTTTGCTGAACGAGAGAATACCTTTTTCATGGAAACATCTGCCCTTGAGTCCATGAATGTTGACAATGCTTTCACAGAAGTGCTGAGCCAGATCTACCGTGTTGTAAGCAGGAAGGCCCTAGACATTGGGGATGATCCAGCAGCCTTGCCCAAAGGACAGACGATCAATGTTGGTGGCAAGGATGATGTATCAGCCGTCAAGAAAGTCGGATGTTGCTCCAATTAATCATGGAGGGAACACTCCAAAGTACCTCCCAGACTTCCATCCCCAATATCATGTCTATACAGAAGCTGACCCAACAACATGAAATTGCTTTGTCAAGAGGATAAATTTTGAGTCTGAACATTATGTTTGGATACTTGAGGTTACTTGAAATCTTGTCTTCTCTATGTTAGCCAACATGTAGGTTTTTAAAAATCTGTTGTGTTCTTTCCTTTGATTCAATTTGAACTCCTTGCTTCCCCTTGTGTATTACAACATTATCCTTTCTTAGTTGAGTTTTATATAAAATTTGGTTGGTTTGAGCTGAACTTGAGCATTCTGAGGAACATGAAGTGCTTTCCGCTAGTAATGGGAAACCCATTCTCATTCTATGGGAAAAAGGAGCTAGTCTCATACGCCACTTGTTTCCTTTTATCATGTACACGCTACAATCTTTGAGAGTCTGCACATCTAAATATTCTGAAACAGTTCTTCAATAAACGAGGATTGAGTAGTTATTGACCAATGCAATAGATCGAGAAGCGATCTATCCCCCTCGAAGTTGGTCTAATGCAGAACTGATAGTAATACATTTCTTACAATTCAACCCATGATTGTTAATTTTGAGAGCAGTTGAGGGTATGGATAGCTGTAGTAAGGATAGCAGAATCCTTACGATTGTCTCACATTTTGTAGCATATGATTTGGCTCAAGTTTAGCTGTAGTAAATTCACTTTCAGGAAAGTTGGAATTCCATATGAAATATGATCTAGAAAATCAGATCACACTTTTAGAAAGTTTAATTACACTCTTTGAATTTGTAAGACACCTTTCCAAATGTGCTTCCACTTGAAGGTAGCACAACATAGCTGCTATCTCTTTACAATGAAAGGAGCATAGCATTCGAATCCCAAAGCATCCTACTTTGCTTGAGTTGCACTTCTTTCTTGCTTTGGTTACCTCTTCAATTTCGAGCCACCATGGTGATTCTCCTTGTTTTCTTGCTGACAATTTTTTCACTTGTTGCACACCACCTTGTTATTCCCTCTTTACCCATCAGAGTACTCAAATCTCCTCTCACTCTCACTCCCTCAGGATTGCTTCTTTGAACTTACGCACAGTATATAGTGACAGAAAGAACATCGATCGTGCCCAGCCATAAATTGGAGAGAAATGCTAAAACAGACAAGTGTACCCTTGTATATTGTATCAAATGATTCAACCAAAATTACACACTCACAGCCGAAACATATACCAAATTTCATCAGGATTCTAAGCAACATTGATAGATAAACCCTGTTCTTTACACTACAAGGCTCCGTACAGAAAGTTCATTCCTCTTTTCTTTGTGAACCGAGAGATCAGTCTTGAGTCTTGACAGCCCAAACAGCTTGTCCTCCCCAGAGTCGTGGCATCTGCACTCGTTAGTACAATCACGAGTCAGTAACTCAACACGATGCACAATTCACCTCAAGATGTATTTTCAACATAACTCATTCAAGTGTCATGTTTACACAGATCAATTGTGAATTTATTCCACTAATTGCTTCTCATAAACTAGAATTGTTCACATAAATCGACCAGTACAAAACACTGTCCCATTCAACAAGCATACTAGAGCGTTCCTGAGAGCATGATTACATAATTCACCACTAAACACCATCATTTTCACCCATTTACACACAAAAAGCAGCATAATTTATGCAAAAACTTAGAATTTACCGTCTACAAAAGCTTCAATTTTCCCACAAAGTCAATCCCACTGTTCAACTTGTAACCAATTCTAGGAAAACAGTTGCAAATCCGGAAACCTTAACTGAAACTCAAAACTGACAGAACACACAAGAACACAAACTGACTTACAACACTAGTACACACTCATGCGCGGCGAGGCTCATCAGTACTGTCGGCCGGGGAAGGCGGAGGAGGAGGATCGTGGTGGGTGCCGAAGGAAGGGAGAGGATTGCCGCCCTTGATGAACCAGCCGAGGGCAAAGAAGGAAGCTCCGGCGAGAATGGCGGTGCCCCAAGCGTGAGAGTACATTCTGCTGTACTGCCTAATGGCGTATCTCCATTGCTCCCGGAGAGTAGCCGGGTCCGGGTTTGTTGGGTCGGGCGGGTTCGGGAAGTGGGCCTTTCCGCCCGACAGGATCTTTTTGATCTCGGCTGCCGCTTTGGCCTTTTCAGGCGGGGGATTGAGGTCTGTCATTTCTGGGGTTTTGCCTCTGTTTTGGGTTTTCTGCTTTGCCCATGATGGTGTAAGGTGACTCATATATCGATTCTTTTGCCACGTGTTCTAGTCTAGTGAAGGACATATGCCATTTGGGTTTTACATGGAAGAAATGAAACTTTTTACTTCAGTTCGTCAAAAAGTATCTAACAGTTAAAAAAAACTAACCGAAGTAAGGTAAAACTTCATATGTTTTTTTACAGGGGAGTGAAATTTACACTCCTTATTATACAATCCATACTCCCATTTTTTCTCATCTTTTCTTTTTGGGTAAAGTTTTCACAAAAAAATAAAACACATGTCACTAAAGACAAAATTTAAATTACTAAAAGAGGAAAGTGAGATTGTTGATTGTAAAATTGGGAGTGTAAATTTCAGTTCCTTTTTTTTATGAGGAAAATATGAAACTCAAATGGAATGCTACTAGAAACAACCACTTACAGCTGATTCAAATGAAACGTTAAAAACTCAGACAAATCAATCTGAATGATTCTAATTATCATGAAGTTAGGCTATCTATAAACATGTCCAAAGTAGATGGTAAAAAAGTTTGAGCAGCCAATGTTTTTATATCAGCAAAAAGAACTACAATTCTCCAAGAGACATCAATGTTAGCCTGAAGACAGTCGAATCGATATGTACTACGGAATCGACTCCGACATATATATGATTGTAGTAATGAAGTAATGCAGTTATTGCAGTATGTATATGTAACCGTCTCTAAGAGACGTAGCATCTGCGCATCTGCTACCAGAACACCAATTGAACCTAGCTTCCTAGTAACAGCAAGTAAGGTTTACCATAGCTTGGTATATTCCGAAATTCAAAGTGTATTTTCAGCAAGCTATCTTATTTAGGACAGATAAAAGGTCTGGAAACTGTAAATGCTAAACTTATGTTATATTTCAGTATCTTAATCTATATCATACAGAAGTAAATTTTTAAAAATCTTCTAACAAATGGAAAAGAAAAATGATTGTTTACTCGATCGCCAAATGGGATGATAGAGTTGAATTTTAAACCAACAATAAAGCAGCATAGAACACATAGTTCTTGTAACAGCAGCACAAACTTGTTTTGCAGGTCATTTTGTGTTCATTTGCGGGATTCAGCCTTCTTCTGTTCTTTGGCTGCAACAAATGGAGTTCAGCAAGTAAGATTAAGAATCTTGAAAATCCAGAAGAGAAAAGGACCCAAGAAAATGAAGAACGAAATAAGTAACCAGTGGTGGTATTGGAACATTACCAGTTTTTTCTTCTTCTCGCTTTTTAGCAGCTTCCTCCCTTTGTTGTCGTATAAGCGCCAAACGCTCTGCATAACAAAGAGAATAAAATTGAAAAGTGAGTGATATTTAATCTAGCAAGTTTCTGGCCTTGTCTCAAGTACTAATCTAGCCATCTAAGGCAACTCTGGAGCATTGAAAAAGAAAAGAGGTAACACAAGTCACTTTATAAAGGAATCATGAGAAAACATTCCTTCATGAAAGATGCAATGAGAAACCAATGACAATTACCTAAATCTTTCTTTGCTTGTTCAGTTTTTCCCTGTTCTTGCAACTTCATATATCGCTCACGGGCTCTCTGCTTCTCTAGTTCTTCCCTGCAAGCATATAGCCAAAAATTGAGGATGTGTCGAACTGGTTTTTAATCCCCAATACAGATCCCAACTTGAGGTTTTCCCTTTTCATAAATAACAATAAAATCACTCTTGCTATGTCATATGTATGCCCCCTATCAGAAACAAAATGAAAACAGAACAAAGAGCAAGACCTTTCACGCCGTGAGAGTTCAGTTGGTTTTCCAATCTGTAGAGAAAGATGATCACAAAGCAAATATTAATTTTCAAAATTCAACTATTCATTACTGTGTTTAACAAGACTTTTATAAAATTCACCACTGAAACATTATTAAGAAAAACTTACATCGATGTCTTTAGCTTTCAACGTCTTTGGCTTTACCAAATTAGGATTTTCAATCTCAATTATACCTTGAACGCCCTTCTTCTTCTGCAGACATTATTGGATTAAACACTAGAACAATAGAAACAAGAAAAGTTCCTTAAAAGAAAGAAAAGAATGTATGTTTTACTAACTTCATCTTGTCCATCAGATTCTTCATCAGACCCGTCTTCGAAGGATACAAAATCCTCTTCAGGTTCTTCCTCATGTTCAGCTTCTCGCTGATAGAACATTAAGTCAAAGATTATTTAAACCTAAAAATTGATATTTGCATCATGGTGACCAAAAACACAGGTGTGACAGAGGGTTACCTTAGAAAAAGAACGGGGACGGCTGGAGGTACCAGCAACTGCAAATTTACAAACAAACAAATGCAACACAAAAAAGAGTCAGCATGCTTAAATTGACAGGAGCAGCGGGAATCATCTTACTCTGGAAACAAGAGACGTATACATGATCCATTCATGATAATAAGCTAGAAGTTCTAATATAAAATTATGCGCATCCAGTTTCAATTCATATCTATCTTCCTTCCCTCTCTCTTTAACACATATAAAAGACATAAAGGAATTAGACATTATGTTTTGGCAAAGAAACAGAACTACACATGTAGTAAGGCCACAAAGGCAGTTTTATGCTTAACCATCACTTAGCTCCCATCCATCTCAAGAACAAAAAAAAAATACTGAAATATATGGCACCTTTGTTGCTCATGCCACCTTTGTTGCTGTTTAATACTGGCAATTTATCTATACTTTTAAAACTTGAACATCCCCAAATCAGTCAAAATTCACAGGGAGTTCATATTAAGCAGCAACACTCGTTTATACAATTAATTGAAATCTCATCTACAACCGAGTCAATATCCCCAAAACCATGAAAACCAACAATGAAATTCCGGAATATCGACCATAAGTTTCCATTACATGGAATCATAATGAGAAATTTAAAATAAAACTATAATTGTTTTCTGGATCATTCAGCAAATACATGAAAATATATATGATCTGTGAGGTGCTTGAGTACTTCAACTTGCAATTGACATCAGATACAGCTAAAATCTTGACACAGAGCATGCAATGGCTTATTAAATTCAGGTCTTTCATTATCAATAAGAATTCGCTTGGTTCCAACTCAAATCCAAATAGTAATACACCATTACTAGAACTAAAAGCATTGTTCGTGTTCTGAGTTCATGAGAAGATAATAAACATGAATCAAGCTGGTTCCGTTGGAATGAAACAAACAATTGTAAAGGGAAGGATTAGAAACGAGGGCTTACGAAGATCTTCACGAGTGGAGAACTGGCGGTGACCAGTGGGTTTGTTCTTGTACTTTCCCCTGCCCATCGTTTCCAAACAAATTAAAAGGCAGCCAAATTCCGCTTCAGAGACGATCAATTTCTGAAGGTAAATAGAAAAGTTTCAGAAATTGTGCTTAATAATGGCTATTACGCCCTAGGGTTTGATTAGGATTTCCAAAACCCTAGTCGTCTTAGGACAAGGAGTTGTAGCTGGGAGGAATGCTTGGTTTGGTTTGGGCCTATTAATTTGGGCCCAAGGAATTGACTAATATTTCCCCAGTTGAAGTGGATGAAAAACTTTTGTTTGCTAATGATGCTCTTCAAAGTTCAGACCAAATTGCTCATCAGTGCAATGGGAAATAATGCAACACGTATATGATAGGCTAAAAGATGTATTATAGGCTAAAAGCCCTATTCTTGAAAGTGAAAACAAATTATCGTAGCAGTTTTTTTTTTGGTAATGATCATCCTAACAGTTTATGGAGCTTCTGCACAAAATCATCGATGTATGAGCTCTCAAGCCCTTTACTGGAGAGGAACTCTCTCCACTTGGCATGGTTAATCTTCACCTCCTTCCCAACCTCACTGTTCTCATCCATCACAGCTTTCACAGCCTTGCAAACACCTTCCTTGGTGAACAAACCATCTTCATCTCCTTTCTCAACTTCAACTCCCACTTTCAATTCACCGCTCATCATTCTTGCGTTGATGATCTGATCTAATATGTTTGGCAGAAACACCAATTGGCATTCATTCAGCAACGCCTCGTTTAAAGACCCCGAACCGCAGTGAGTCACGAAGCAACCCACAGATGGGTGCTTCAGTATCAAAGGCTGCTGAACCCAACTCCCATAAACCACTCCTTTTCCTTTCACACGCTCTTCAAACCCTTCTGGCAATGCCGACTCAATTGATTCAACTCCGGTTGGCGGTTTTAGGGCAGCGAAGAATGGGAAACCAGTAAGCTCAAAACCCAATAATAGTTGCTGCAGTTGTTGCTTTGTGAGAATGTATTCAGATCCAAGAGCACAGAAAATCACGGTTCTCGGTTCGAACCCTCCAAGCCATCTTGCCCATTTCTCTTCCAACTGTGAACTCGGGGGATCCGGCATCACTGGCCCAGCAAGAATGACCGGCTTGTTCATCCGGATTTCAATATAGTTTGAAAATGGCTCTGCGAGTTCTCTGCAACTTTGGAAACAAATTGCGTCACAATCGCTGCGAGAGGTCATTAAGCGTTTGCTGAATGTCACCTCACTGCCATATTTCATGTTCATCATGGCATCATAGGCCCGAACTTCGTGAGTTTGTAACTTGATTGAAAATGAACGATAAGCTTCATCCAATTGATTTTTTCTTGGCAGGACTAGATTTCGCAGGCCGAACCATATAGTTGCAGGATTGATTACGGAGTAATATATTGACTTGATATTCGTTGCTAGTCCACGCAACATTGCAGGCAACCAGTAACTAAGATCGAAGAACACAAAGTCAGGCTTGAGTTCGATGAGAGATTGCTCGATTTGGGGTCGAGTGAGGTCCATGGCGGTGGCAAGAAGAGAGCCCAAAGAGAGATCAATATCGGCTGTGGTTTCAGTTCCCAAAGGGAGGCCATCGACATGAGGGACACTGAGGGGAATGAAGGTAATGAGACGAGGGTGGAGATTATAGTGTTGCAACTTGGATCGAGTTTTGAGAGGTAAAAAGAAGGAGATCTTGTTGCCTCTTTCTGCCAGTTTGTTGGAGATGTGGAGGAATGCAGTCAAATGACCCATAGCAAACCATGGATACATGGCAATATGCAAGGTTTGGTCACTCATGTTTGGGCTCTACTACTGAACAAAATTTGACAAACAAGAAAGTAATGAAGCAGAGAAGCATGTATTATAAAATTCAAAATATGACTTGAAGCAAGTAAATAATGAAGCAGTTGCACCAACTCCTTGACCAAAAAAAACTCCCCACCAACTCCACTAACAAGTTGCTCCAATTATTGGAGTAGCCCTCATTGAAAATGTAAAACATGATTTGGATCAACAATTATTGTACAGAATACAGTAATTCAATTCAATCTAGAACCAAGTAGATGATGCTAAGCAAGACTTTTAATAGATAGTTCAAAAACATTCATTACAAATTTACAATCAGATGGTTGAAACCAAATTAAGAAATACAGAGAAATTTTAACCATCATCACTGACCCAATTAGACGATTACTAGTAGTTTATGCAATAATTGGGGATGGGAGGCAAAGAATTACTCAGATGCAGCTGAAGAAAAGAGTTACTAAATTTGGGGACTTTGCAGTATATCTCAATCATGTGATGAATAATCTCATCTCAGCACCAACTTCTTATCCTATTTGTGAATATTATCCTAGCCTTTTCAATTTTCAGTTTGATATCACAGTATCCATTTCTCATTTGAATAGTTTACTTGTAACATTCCTGTGCACTAAGAAGTTAACACAATTGGAAGTCTCTACTTCAATCAAGTAGAGACCTGGCATCACACCCTCCCTCAAGTTTCAAGCTTACAAGTTCACTATGTCTTAAATGAGGCAAAGTACAATCTACAATTACTATGGAAACCTGACAGAATCTACCTTCATTTTGCACAAATAAACATTGTGGATTTGTGGGTGGCAATGTCATCACCAAGATGTGCATTCTCATCTGCCTATGTAATCAACAGGTAAATGATTATTGAACTGGCCGGGCGAAGGCAAAAGATGCATCTGGTTTTACTGACATCAACAACTCTATGACAGCAATCTCATCTGGACACTGGACCTTGAGACCAGGTTCCATCAGCCCTATAACAAACCCAATAGTGAACTCATGGACCAAAAGATTTAGAGTGGCAGTTCTTAATATAATAACAGATAACAGCTAAGACGTACCAGGAGAAAGCTTTTTTCCTCCATATAACTCCTTTGATAAGGGATATATATATAGACACCTATGTAGGTCTTCAATTAATCAAGAGATAATCAAAAGATAAAGAAGAGAAATGAGTTACGATACCTTTTTATTAGATATGTTGGTCGAACTTGCTATATCAGCACAAGATAGTTCCTTATCAGGTAGGGTATAAAGATCCTCATAGTACATATCTATTATATCAGTTAAAAAAAACTAACCGAAGTAAGGTAAAACTTCTTATGTTTTTTCTACAAGGAAAATATGAAACTCAAATGGAACGCTACTAGAAACAACCATTTACAGCTGATTCCAATGAAACGTTTGAAACTCAGACAAATCAAACTGAAGGATTCTAATTATCATGAAGTTAGGCTATCTATAAACATGTCTAAAGTAGATGGTAAAAAAGTTTGAGCAGCCAATGTCTTTATTTCAGCAAAAAGAACTACACAATTCTCCAAGAGACATCAATGTTAGCCTGAAGACAGTCGATATGTACACCGACATATATATGATTGTAGTAGTGAAGTAATGCAGTATGTATAACCGTCTCTAACCGTCTCTAAGAGACGTAGCATCTGTTATCAGAACACCAGTTGAACCTAGCTTCCTAGTAACAGCAAATAAAGGGTTACCAGAGCTTGGTATTTACCTAAATTCAAAGTGTATTTTCAGTAAGCCATCTTATTTAGAACAGATACAAGGTCTCAAAATTGTAAATGATAAACTTATGTTATCTTTCAATATCTTAATCTATATCATACAGAAGTAATTTTTTAATAAAATCTTCTAACAAATGGGCTCGATCGCCAAATGGGATGACAGAATTGAATTTTAAACCAACAATAAAGCAGCAGCATAGAACGCATAGTTCTTGTAACAACAGCTAGCACAAACTTGTTTTGCAGGTCACTGTGTTCATTTGCACGATTCAGCCTTCTTCTGCTCTTTGGCTACAACAAATGGGGTTCAGCAAGTAAGAATCTTGAAAATCCAGAAAAGAAAGGGACCCAAGAAAATGAAGAACGAAATAAGCAACCAGTGGTGGTATTGGAACATTACCAGTTTTTTCTTCATCTAGCTTTTTAGCAGCTTCCTCCCTTTGTTGCCGTATAAGCGCCAAACGCTCTGCATAACAAAGAGAAGAAAATTGAAAAGTGAGTGACATTTAATCTAGCTAGATTCTGGCCTTGTCCAGAGTACTAATCTAGGGCAACTCTTGAGCAGTGAAAAAGAAAAGAGGCTAGGTAACACAAGTCACTTTATAAAGGAAACATGAGAAAAACATTCCTTAATAGACGATTCAATGAGAAACCAATGACAATTACCTAAATCTTTCTTTGCTTGTTCAGTTTTTCCCTGTTCTTGCAACTTCATATATCGCTCACGGGCTCTCTGCTTCTCTAGTTCTTCCTGTTGGGTTTCCCGCAGCGGATCGGTCAACAAGATACAATATCAAGAATGCAACTAAAATAGGGAAAAACAAACACACACAACAACACAAGATTTAACGTGGTTCCCTCACTCTTTGAGGTACGTCCATGGGGCGTGATCCGATCTTTCTTTACTATTGAGAATAATGAAAACTAAATACAAGGTGTTTTACTTAAGTTTATAACCCAAACCCGAACCCTTATACACCTCTCTCAACTTACACTCTCAATACCCATGGGGCGTGATCCGATCTTTCTTTACTATTGAGAATAATGAGAACTAAATACAAGGTGTTTTACTCAAGTTTATAACCCAAACCCGAACCCTTATACACCTCTCTCAACTTACACTCTCAATACCCAGTAAAGCTAACTCTCTTACAACACTTGACAGAGAATGAAATTCTCTCTAAATAAGAGACTACACAACTCGGATGTCACACCACAGAATGCAAAGGCTTCATGGCTATTTATAGCCAACTCCTTCACTTACAACATGCAGAACCATGCATAGAAGAAAAGCAAAGTCTTGCTTTTCCATCTTTCCCGTTCAATGTTTCTACACCAATAGTATGAACTATTACCAATAGTTCTCAACTATTGTTTTCTCTACATGCATGTTCTCACTCTTTCTCTATGCATTCTACATTCTCACATGGGACTTGTTCTCTTACTTCAAATATGGCTGCACCACCCTAGCTATATCTAGTTCCATAGCACAATAAATGATCAACTTCTCATGCATTTACCTTGTGCATATTGCAGCCAATTTCTTCCATTCAAACAATACTGCACCTCTAGAAAACATAGCATTAATTTTGAGCCACATCTCAACGCTTCCCTGCAAGCATATAGCCGAAAATTGAGGATGTATCGAACTGGTTTAAAATCCCCAACACAGATCCCAACTTGAAGGTTTTCCGTTTTCATAAACAACAATAAAATCACCCTTGCTATGTCATATGTATGTCCCTTATCAGAAACAAAATGAAAACAGAACAAAGAGCAAGACCTTTCACGCCGTGAGAGTTCAGTTGGTTTTCCAATCTGTAGAGATGATCACAAAGCAAACATTAATTTTCAAAATTCAATTATTCATTACCGTGTTTAATAAGACTCTATAAAATTCACCACTGAAACATTATTAAGGAAAACTTACATCGATGTCTTTAGCTTTCAACATTTTTGGCTTTACCAAATTAGGATTTTCAATCTCAATTATACCTTGAACGCCTTTCTTCTTCTGCAGACATTATCGGATTAAACACTCGAACAAAAGAAACAAGAAAAATTCCTTCTAAAAAAGAAGAAAAAAGAAGAAGAATGTTTTACGAACTTGGTCATCTTGTCCATCAGATTCTTCATCGGACTTGTCTTCAAAGGATACAAAATCCTCTTCAGGTTCTTCCTCATGTTCAGCTTCTAATAGAATATGAAGGTCCTAGAGGGGGGGTGAATAAGCCCTGACAACTTTTTGCTCTATCCCGCACACAAGGATAGCAAAGATTGTGCTATCCTGTTTGCTGTGAGAGACTAAGTTGTGTAAATAAAAAGCCAAGTACTGAAAGTAAAAGATATAACACCAGTACGTTTTTTATACGCAGAAACCCTGCAACAAGGGAGAAAAACTGCGTGCCTCTAACTCTTGAGAGACAAACTATTCCACTATTGTAAAGACACTTCTTACAAGACTCACAACTCAGAGGATAGCACAACACCTAGCTATCTTGCCTAGTCTAACTACCAGCACTCAACTGAACTTGCTCTCTTGTCACTCGAGTGTTTTACACATAGCACGAATCTAAGCTTCTATGCAGAATTCAACTAACACCTTTAGCTAATTCTCAAAGACAGCTTCGCCGGGGTTGTTGCATCACCTAGACAAATCTCAAGGTATGCAAATGCAAAATGATATGAGTTGAAAAGGTTTTGGTGCTCAGCTCTAAGATTGACAATCACAGGGAAGACTTAGAGATATATGAGCAGTTTAGCAAATGCTAGACTCAATGGAAGAAAACAAGCAAGACTATTTTCAACAACCAAAGAGCAAGAGAGGTCTTGCTCTCTATTTATAGGCAAAGTGCACAGCTATGAGGAAGCAAGCACGTTTGCCACATCAACAAGATTCTTTTGGACTCTAGCTGCTTGTCTGGAATACTAGGACGGATAGGACCCTAGGGATCCCTCCACTCACAAGACAAAAGCTGAGAATAGACTTTCCTAGGAAAGACTAAAGCCAAAAGGATAAGACAAAAGGTTTTGGGAAAACTAGATCAGATTTAGTCAAGCATAAAGACTCTACAAAACCACTTTACCTAAGAGGACACTTAGGACAGCTGA
>NC_020493.1:7117332-7118475 GCF_000184155.1 Fragaria vesca subsp. vesca | reverse complement strand
CCCAAAGGCTCAAGTTATGTGGTCACGGGTTGGTTTGCCACACCACCCTAGACTAACTTGGAGCTCAAGTACGAATAGACTAATGTTTTGCTAAAAGGTATTTGAATTTCAAACACTTAAAAACTGAAGCAAACACATTTGAATATGCACATGGTCAGACCCAGTAGATAGAACAGATACAGCAGGGGTATCCGTTTAATCGGGATGGCAAGCACGGCTGCCATCCTTAGTGAATGAATGTGATGCACATGCATGAACTACCTGATGCACATGAGATCTGTCAGGTTCTTCGTTCTTCACTTGAGTAGTCCTTGCTACCAGGCTACAACATGTAGCATGTATCCTTGTGTTTTGATCATAAAGGGATAGCCAACAATTCTTGTACCAACAATCTCCCCTTTTGGCATTCTTGATCAAAACACACCTTCAAAGGTTGTGCTGGTACTAAACACAAGAATAAACTAAGCACCTGCACAAACATCTCAAGAACAAGTGAAGGTATGGAGGGCCAAAAACTCTTATGAAACACAAGCTGTGGGATATCAAGACAGTCATGCATCATAACCAACAGATCAGCATAACCAACAAACAACATAAGTCAAGACATTCATAAATAAATCAGAGTTTTGACAACATAAGCCCTACAACTAGTTCTCCCCCTTTTTGGCAGTGAATGCCAAAGGGAAACAGAGAAACCGATGTTCAACATAAAAACAACCTACATCCGAGAATGGATAAAACAACATTAATGCAGAGAACCACAACAGAAAACCTAAGTAGAAGCATCCTCATCATCACTGGGCTCCCTGCGGATCACATCATCATCACTCTCACTCTCCTTATCATCAGGATCAGAGGAGGCACGCGTATCCTGAGAAGAAGCAGTGGAAGAACCAGAGGCATCCTCATCTCTGCAGCGCTCAAACTCCCTTAAGATCTCAGGCATCTCCTTCTTAAAGTTGTAGAACTGACGTCCAACATAGTCCCTAAAACCAATGATTGCCTCCTGCATTGTCTTGTCCACAATGAGCTTGATCTCCTTTTTCAGCAAGGTCTGCTCCAAAGACTCCACATATAACCCGGACTGAGCAGCGGATTTAGCAATTGTGACACGGTCAACAGGGTTGACAGGCAGAGCAAGAG
>NC_020493.1:7115162-7116376 GCF_000184155.1 Fragaria vesca subsp. vesca | reverse complement strand
GACCCTAGGAAATGACTCCAAAGCTTTGACCCAACCTAGCCTATCAACAAAATGCTTAACTGCTTGAGGCATGTTCTTAAAATCAAATGGCTTCTCATAGATAATGGGTCTACTGATAGTGACAGAAGAGAAGACGGACATGGCTTTATTGGAATGGAAATGGGACTCAGAGGGGATATCAGTTACCTCAAACATCCTTTTCTTAAGAGGCAAAGAGGGTCTCCCATCCTGGGCTCCAATAGGCTTGGCTTTGGAAGGTTTGGAAGGTCCAGAGGAATCCTTCGATCCAGATTTAGAAGAGCCGGCGATTGGCTTGCCAGAGTTCCTGGTGATTCGACGGCGAGGAGCGCGAAATTCCGGATCAGAACTGGAGGAACCAGAGAACTCCATAGGCTCTTCTTCTTCATCATCGTCATCAAGAATTGGAAACTTGGGCTGTTTTCCAACCTTGGGAAGTGGTGCCTTGGCAAAGTTGGGGGCGGCGCCGGTGGAGGATGGGCCGGACTTGGCAAATCCCTGGGATCGGGATGCAAGGGCATCGAGAATCCCTTGAGTGCGACCCATGCCAGAAGATCTTCTTGGCCCGAGCAGACCCAGCATGAATGGTGCCCTTTCTCTTCCTAATTTCATTCAATGTTGCAGTGATGGAGGCTTCAACCTCTTTAGGGGAGGGTTGAGGTGTAATGATAGTGGAATCCACTTGTACAGGGACAAGGGATGGAGTAGCAACAGCGGAGGAGATGGGAGTAGAACTCGGAGAGGAAGAGAAGGCTCTCAACACTTGAGAAGCAGTAAGCAGGGGATCAGAATTCGCTGGGAGTGAAGAAGAAACCATTGGAGAAGTCACTGACCCGGTTTCTTTTACAGCAGAGTTTTGGTTTGGTTCAGCCATGGGAATGGAGGAGAGGAAATGAGAGGATACGAGAGAATGAGGATGAAGAAACAGAGATGAGAATTGGTGAGAGAGAAATGAGGAAGCGAAGTGACTGGTGAAGAAGATGGAAGAGTGGAAGGAGAAACTAGTTTTTAATAGGCATGCAAAAAGCAACCATGATTAGACGTAACCGTCTTGAGAATTGCAATCCCACAACGGTTGTGGGAAGTCGCCCCCTCTTCTTCTCAAAAGCTGACCCTCACATGGGTCTATGAGAGAATAGGCCTAGCCCATCTCAGAACCGAAAGCAAAGCCCTCTTATAAGCCTAGATGTCCTAAT
>NC_020493.1:7112983-7114321 GCF_000184155.1 Fragaria vesca subsp. vesca | reverse complement strand
TCTCCAGTGAACATTTTCAGCACTGTTATTTATTTTCATTTTGAAAGCCTAGCTGAAAGATCGTCCTTATAGGTTTATATAACAAGAAAACATTGTCGTTGACTCCCAAACCAGTTGATTTTAGGGCAACACGTGTAACAAGGACACGTCAAGGACTGTTTTCCAAACCCATAGAAGGATAGATCATAACTCAGCAATCCTCACAGATGTGAGAACTGGCTAGCTTACACAGTTTGTTATATTAGTGAAGTTCCAACCTTTCTTCAAAGACATCAATCCAACCTCATTTCTGCCCACCCTTATATCGTTTGTCACGACCAAGGAATGTATACTTTGAGATTAGTTTGGTAATGAACATTTTAATCAACCAACTTCAACCTCAAACTAGTCTCGTTTCTTCCCACCCTTATATTGTTTGTCACGACCAAGGAATATATACTTTGAGACTAGCTTGGAACAACTTCACTGCACGCACTTATCTCAAGTATATAGCTCACAATATTGCGCACCACTTAAAGAAGCTTAAAGTGAGACATATAGTTCTTCTATTTGCCATAATAACTAGACCACAGAAGAGTGTGTAGAAACACATAGTCATGCAGAGATTAGAGTAAGGGAAGCTAATGAAAACCCTAGACACATCCTTAGGTTAAGATCAACCAAAACATATCCTGGGATATCAACAAGCTTAAGCATCCTAATCTCGAGGAGACCACAAGAACCACAACAATTATTATATATATAAATTTTTGATTTTCCAAGGAACAAAAAAAACCTACACTACACACTTAAGTACAGGGGAGAAAAATCAATCATTGTTACCCACACCAATGGCCTGACGGAGGCTGGTGAAACGAGCATTGTCAAGTGGTTTTGTGAACAAATCAGCTAGTTGTTGCTCAGTTGGAATAAAAGACAATTCAAGCAGTTTCTCTTCAACTAGGTTCCTTATGAAATGATACCGTATCTCTATATGTTTTGTCCTAGAATGCAACACAGGATTCTTAGAGATATTGATGGTAGAGGTATTATCACAGAATAAGGATAGCATACCTTGCTTGAATCCGTAGTCAGAAAGCATTTGCTTCATCCAAAGCAGCTGAGTGCAACAACTGCCGGCTGCAATGTATTCGGCCTGAGCGGTGGACAGCAAAACACAGTTCTGTTTCTTGCTGTGCCACGATACCAAGTTGTTCCCAACGAAAAAGCAGCCCCCGGAAGTGCTTTTCCGGTCATTAGCATCTCCGGCCCAATCGGAGTCCGAGTATCCTGCAATCTCAACGTTAGTATCAAAAGTATACTTGATGCCATAATCAGAAGTATACTTGATATATTTAA
>NC_020493.1:7108447-7109235 GCF_000184155.1 Fragaria vesca subsp. vesca | reverse complement strand
TCCACTCACTCTAACGTTATTAAATGTTTTCCCCTGGGCCCTTCGTTTTAAATTGCCCAGTCTGCAGAGTTCGGGTTGGATCTAGTAGGAGACGAGGCATAGTACACCCGCTTTTCGGCCAGTTTTCATCAGTAGGTTACCTGTTCAACCTACTTGTGTTTTCTTGCTTCCGCTTGTGTTTAGTAGCTCTGAATACTTTAGAATTTTTGTATATTATGTGATGTTCAGAAGTGTAATATGAAATTTTCGAGTTAGGGTTGTCCATCTACAAGGGAGATTTTCTTAATCTTTTCAGTAAATTTTCCTTGGAGGTGGTCCCCGCACGACTTATTCTGGGTTTCAGGGTGAAATTCGGGGTGGGTCGTGTCACAAAAGCTGAGAATAGACTTTCCTAGGAAAGACTAAAGCCAAAAGGATAAGACAAAAGGTTTTGGGAAAACTAGATCAGATTTAGTCAAGCATAAAGATTCTACAAAACCACTTTACCTAAGAGGACACTTAAGACAGCTGATAGCTTGGGCGGTGCATCACATGGGCAGCTGCCAACTTGGTTTTTGAATCACAAAACCCAGCTGGTTCCCAAAGGCTCAAGTTATGTGGTCACGGGTTGGTTTGCCACACCACCCTGGACTAACTTGGAGCTCAAGTACGAATAGACTAATGTTTTGCTAAAAGGTATTTGAATTTCAAACACTTAAAAACTGAAGCAAACACATTTGAATATGCACATGGTCAGACCCAGTAGATAGAACAGATACAGCAGGGGTATCCGTTTAATCGGGATGGCA
>NC_020493.1:7026665-7107518 GCF_000184155.1 Fragaria vesca subsp. vesca | reverse complement strand
TCGTTCTTCACTTGAGTAGTCCTTGCTACCAGGCTACAACATGTAGCATGTATCCTTGTGTTTTGATCATAAATGGATAGCCAACAATTCTTGTACCAACAGAATATCAAGTCAAAGTTTGTTTAAACCTAAAAATTGATATTTGCATCATGGTGACAAAAAAAACAGGTGTGACAGAGGGTTACCTTAGAAAAAGAACGGGGACGGCTGGAGGTACCAGCAACTGCAAATTTATAAACAACAAATGCAACCAAAAAGGAGAGTCAGAATGCTTAATTTGACAGGAGCAGCGGGAATCATCTTACTCAGGAAATAAGAGATATATCATGATTCATGATAATGAACTGAAAATTCTAATATAAAAATTATGGGCATCCAGTTTCAATTCCTATCTATTTTAGCTCTTTTACACATACAAAAGACATAAAGGAAGTCATTATTTTGTTTTGGCAAAGAAACAGAACTACACATGTAGTAAGGCCACAAAGTCAGTTTCATCACTCCCATCCATCTCAAGAACAAAATTAGAAATACTGAAATATTTTCCTTTTACAACTTTACCTTTGTTGCTCATGCCACATTTGAGAAGTTAAAAGTATAGCAATGCTGTTTAATACTGGCGATCCATCTATTGTTTTAAAACTTGAACATCCCGAAATCAAACAAAACTCACAGGGAGTTCATCTTATGCAGCAACACTCATTTGTACGATTCATTAAAATCTCATCTACAGCGAGTCAATATCCCCAAAGCGATGAAAACAAACAACGAAATTCCGGAATATCGACCATAAGTTTCAATTACATGGAATCATGTTGAGAAATTTAAAATAAAACTATAATTGTTTTCTGGATTATTCAGCAAATACATGAAAATATATATGATCTGTGAGGTGGTTGAGTGCTTCAACTTGCAATTGACATCAAATATAGCTAAAATCTTAACACAGAGCATGCAATGGCTTATTAAATTCAGGTCTTTCATTATCAATAAAAATTCGCTTGGTTCCAACTCAAATCCAAATAGTAATACACCATTACTAGAACTAAAAGCATTGTTCGTGTTCTGAGTTCATGAGAAGATAATAAACATGAATCAAGCTGGTTCCGTTGGAATGAAACAAACAATTGTAAAGGGAAGGATTAGAAACGAGGGCTTACGAAGATCTTCACGAGTGGAGAACTGGCGGTGACCAGTGGGTTTGTTCTTGTACTTTCCCCTGCCCATCGTTTCCAAACAAATTAAAAGGCAGCCAAATTCCGCTTCCGAGACGATCAATTTCTGAAGGTAAATAGAAACTTTTCAGAATTTGTGCTTAATAATGGCTTTTACGCCCTAGGGTTTGATTAGGATTTCCAAAACCCTAGTCGTCTTAGGACAAGGAGTTGTAGCTGGGAGGAATGCTTGGTTTGGTTTGGGCCTATTAATTTGGGCCCAAGGCAATGGCTAATATGTTCCCAATTGAAGTGGATGAAAATAAACTGTTTCGTTTGCTAATGATGCTCTGAAAATTATACAGCGCATCCGGATGCTCTGAATACGCTCTCATGATGCTCTTCAAACCAAATTGCTCATCAGTGCAATGGGAAATAATGCAACACGTATATGATGAGACCCTAAAATTATAATGAAGCATTCCAATAATAAAAAGATGTATGTACGTATTATAGGCTAAAAGCCCTATTCTTGAAAGTGAAAACAAATCATCCTAGCAGTTTATGGAGCTTGTGCACAAAATCATCGATGTATGAGCTCTCAAGCCCTTTACTGGAGAGGAACTCTCTCCACTTGGTATGGTTAGTCTTCACCTCCTTCCCAACCTCACTGTTCTCATCCATCACAGCTTTCACAGCTTTGCAAACACCTTCTTTGGTGAACAAGCCATCTTCATCTCCTTTCTCAACTTCAACTCCCACTTTAAAATCATCGCTCATCATTCTTGTGTTGATGATCTGATCTATTATGTTTGGTAGAAACACCAATTGGCATTCATTCAACAACGCCTCATTTAAAGACCCCGAACCACAGTGAGTCACGAAGCAACCCACAGATGGGTGCTTCAGTATCAAAGGTTGCTGAACCCAACTCCCATAAACCACTCCTTTTCCTTTCACACGCTCTTCAAACCCTTCTGGCAATGCCGACTCAATTGATTCAACTCCGGTTGGCGGTTTTAGGGCAGCGAAGAATGGGAAACCAGTAAGCTCAAAACCCAATAATAGTTGATGCAGTTGTTGCTTTGTGAGAGTGTATTCAGATCCAAGAGCACAGAAAATCACGGTTCTCGGTTCGAACCCTCCAAGCCATCTTGCCCATTTCTCTTCCAACTGTGAACTCGGGGGATCCGGGGATCCGGCATCACTGGCCCAGCAAGAATGACCGGCTTGTTCATCCGGATTTCAATATAGTTTGAAAATGGCTCTGCGAGTTCTCTGCAACTTTGGAAACAAATTGCGTCACAATCGTTGAGAGAGGTCTCTAAGCGTTTGCCAAATGTCACCTCACTGCCATATTCCATGTTCATCATGGCATCAAAAGCTTGAGCTTCGTGACTTTGTAACTTGATTGAAAATGAACGATGATCAACTTCATCCAATTGATTCTTTCTAGACAGGACTAGATATCGCAGGCCGAACCATATACTTGCAGGATTGATTACGGAGTAATATATTGTCTTGATATTCATTGTTGGTCCACGCAACATTGCAGGCAACCAGTACCTAAGATCGAAGAACACAAAGTCAGGCTTGAGTTCGATGAGAGATTGCTCGATTTGGGGTCGAGTGAGGTCCATGGCGGTGGCAAGAAGAGAGCCCAAAGAGAGATCAATATCGGCTGTGGTTTCAGTTCCCAAAGGGAGGCCATCGACATGAGGGACACTGAGGGGAATGAAGGTAATGAGACGAGGGTGGAAATTATAGTGTTGCAACTTGGATTGAGTTTTGAGAGGTAAAAAGAAGGAGATCTTGTTGCCTCTTTCTGCCAGTTTGTTGGAGATGTGGAGGAATGCAGTCAAATGACCCATAGCAAACCATGGATACATGGCAATATGCAAGGTTTGGTCACTCATGTTTGAGCTACTACTGAACAAAATTTGACTCAAGCAAGAAAGTAATGTAGCAGAGTCGCATGTATTATAAAGTTGAAAATCTGGTTGAAGCAAGAAAGTAATGAAGCAGTTGCACCAACTCCCACTGACTCCACTAACAAGTTGCTCCAATTATTTGGATCAGCAATTATTGAACATGTGAAACATTATTTGGATCAGCAATTATTGTACGGAATACAGTATTTCAATTTCAATCTAGAACCAAGTAGATGATGGTAAGTAAGATTTTCACTGGAAAGTTCAAAAACATTCATTACAAATTTACAATCAGATGGTTGAAACCAAATTAAGAAATACAGAGTAATTTTAACCATCATCATTGACCCAAATTAGACGATTATTACTCGTAGTTTATGCAATAATTGGGGATGGGAGGCAAAGAATTACTCAGATGCAGCTGAAGGAAACACTGAAGAAAAGATTTACTAAATTTGGGGACTTTCCGGTATATCTCAATCATGTGATGAATATTCTCATCTCAGCACCAACTTCTTATCCTATTTGTGAATATTATCTTAGCCTTTTCAATTTTCAGTTTGATATCACAGTATCCATTTCTCATTTTAATACTTTACTTGTAACATTCCTGTGCACTAAGAAGTTAAGACAATTGGAAGTCTCTACTTCAATCAAGTAGAGACCTGGCATCACACCCTCCCTCAAGTTTCAAGCCTACAAGTTCACTATGTCTTAAATGAGGCAAAGTACAATGTACAATTTCTATGGAAACCTGACAGAATCTACCTTCATTTTGCCAAATAAACATTGTGGATTTGTGGATGGCAATGTCATCACCAAGATGTGCATTCTCATCTGCCTATGTGATCAACAGGTAAATGATTATCGAACTGGCCGGGCGAAGGCAAAAGATGCATCTGGTTTTACTGACATCAACAACTCTATGACAGCAATCTCATCTGGACACTGGACCTTGAGACCAGGTTCCATCAGCCCTATAACAAACCCAATAGTGAACTCATGGACCAAAAGATTTAGAGTGGCAGTTCTTAATATAATAACAGATAACAGCTAAGACGTACCAGGAGAAAGCTTTTTTCCTCCATATAACTCCTTCGATAAGGGATTTGCAGCCCAATGGTTAACAGCCGCCCTGCTTAGAGGTTGGAATCCCACTATCTTGCCATCTGCTGACAAAACCACCTATATATAGCCCAAAACAGCATTCAGATTATCATCACCAAAGTATAGGAGTAGAAAACATTCAATCCAGCACTACACCATCAACATAATGATGATACTACTTTTCTCTAATATTACATGACAAAAATGATAACACCACCAGTGTGCTACAGCATTGATTCTGAATCAATCACAAGAGAATAACCTCTTGAACATAATTTAAAAAGTAAAAATCAATAAAATTCTTTCCCGGCAAAGGAGTAAAGGAAATCTCCAATTAATATTTAAAATTTGAAGAGTATTTAAAATGTATCTGTTTTTATGGAGAACGGAAATGATTTTGAGTTGAGTGGGATAAAGGACACAAGAAGGTTACATCAGTTACCTGATAACTAGCAATATCTTGTGCCGATGCTTTCAAGTCTTCATCAATTTTATCTAAAGGAACAGAAATAGTTGACAGGTCTTCGTTGTTTAAATGATCTTCAACAGCCATCCTCAAATAATCTGGTACTTTGCCGGTCCAAGCACCCACATTTCTTTCCAATGTTATCTCACCTGGCCAACCCAGAGAATCTTTTACCTTTTTAACAACAGATTCGCAAAATGCTTCCAACTGTCCAGTAAAGTTTATCAGATTATTGGAAAGCATAGTAAGATTTAGGCAAAACACTAGATCATTGTTTTTCATTTCATCACAGAATTGTATTACGATTGCTTCTGGGTTAACTTCTTATGAACAACCTGGTTCTCTACTCCCATTTGAATAAATTGACTACAGATACAATTTCAAGAAGGAATAAATTGGAGTGACATGGTACACGTATAATAGTCTTGCTGCATTCATACCTTCACAGTATCTGAACACTGATTTAGTGCACTATCAACTTCAGATGATGGAATAGATCTGCGTTCTCCCAAGTACTTCCCACCTTTATGTAGATAAGGTAAACCAAATTGACCAAGAGCACTGATTGCAACGAGAAGAATTCCACTTGCAAGGGAGACAGATAACAGTTTTAATAAGAAAGATCCCGTCTGAAATAAATGAAACCAGTTAGCACCATACCAATGAACTCAACTCAAACACAATATCCCATCTGAAATCAATAAAAGATTGGTGCAATTGTGTAGAATTGATCTACTGCTAAGGGGAAGCATTTGAGATTGACGAATATCTTAAGATTTATTTAGAATCGTGAGACTATTAGCAAGGCAAGGTAAAAAAGATACTGAAATGTATGACAGCATCCTAGATCTCTTAAAGAGAGCAAACAGAGACAAGCAATATATCAATTTCCTCAAACATTTTTACTTCTTCAAACATCTGATACTTGTGTGATATACTTATACCAGTAGCAGAAGATGGGAACTTCAGTCAACTTTCCTAGAGAGGAAAAAGAATGTTCTGCTACTATTTATCTTCTAACATCCATATGTCATCGATCATATTTAACTGCTAGTTGCAGAACAAGTGACACACACAAACAGATACACACACAGAGGTATATATATAGACACCTATGTAGGTCTACCATTAATCAAGAGATAATCAATAGATAAAGAAGAGAAATGAGTTACAATACCTTTTTATTAGATATGTTGGTGAAACTTGCTATATCACCACAAGATAGTTCCTTATCAGGCAGGGTATAAAGATCCTCATAGTACATATCTATTATATCAGCCAATCCAACCTGCAAATTTCGTAAATCAGAATCAAAATAAAGATGCAACCCCTATGACTGGAATAAGACACAAAAACCAATCGTTATATAATATATTAATGAAACAACTTCATGTATATTATTATCATCCTACATCAGATTGAGCTAGAAAGCATTGGCATAACATGAAATTCTCAGCTATTTTCTCCAAATTGAAATTCCGAAGCCCAAAGACAAGGAAAAAGAAATTACCATCTGGGAGTGTGTCAAAAGAACTTCCCAGCTAGTTTCTCCACATTTTCTCCAGCCTTCAAATTTCACATCCTTATGCCGATTAGCATCAATTTGTAGCTTGTAAGCTGGAACATACTCACTAGTCCAACAACTAAATTCTGGACCGCCAATCTTTTCCAGTTTAGAGAGTGCAGATGGTGTCCACCACTTTGATTTTGTTTTTACAGACTTAAAACTGTTCTTGGCGGAATTAAAATGTTCGAGCAGGCTCTTGGCATTTTCAACTATCTCATCTTCAAATAATTTGTATATGACAACTGAGGAATCTTTTGACACAATCCGTCTAGGCTTTCGAAACGAATGAAGTAAATCACTCGGTGTTTTGCCTGTGTAATCTTCAAGAAATTGTTTCTCTGTGTTTTGAAGAGCAGAGATGCATACAACTTCTGCGAGCACAGATAAAATCCGTTCATCTGATGAACTAAGGGTGACACATGCAGGGACCTGCTGATATGAAATGCATAAGAGAACTGAACCCATCAGTATCATGTGACACCTGCAGAACAGAGATTACTAATGATATTACATTTTACAAGAAAGTAATGCAGCTGTCCAAAATTGTATAAATTAACAAATAAATAACAAAGACAAACCTCTCTCGCGTTTTCAAGATCCTTCATATTCCTTTGAGTTCCAGGTCTAAAAACAACTAGTTGAAAGTTCCAGAGCAGTTCTAACACTACTTGTCTAAATGTCATAGCAAGTATGTTTCTAGAAGTTGTGGTTGACAGCATATCTTGAGTGATGGAGCTTCTCAGTTTACCAGCTTTTTCTTTAACTTTTCTAGCAGGAAGAAACTGTTAAAAAAGTCAGTACAAAAGCAGCAAAAATGTGCCCTTCAGACTAAAAACTAAAAATAGCATACACCAAGCAGCAGAATTCTTGCAAGACAAGGCACACAAGGTCAAACATCTAACACACACACAATAGCAATCCCCATCGAGCAATGTAAGCGTGAATTGTGAGAAGGCTCATCAAATTCAAAACTAACTTTTAAGAAAGGCTATGGATAATAGCAAGATCAAATTAGCTGCTAGTAGACATCAAAATTCTTTTTGGTTCGAAATTGTCATATCAAACACGAGCTACAGTTAATTTCCAAATCTTCTCAACTACCAAACAAGTTTATCCACGATTGACATATCAAACTAACTTGGAATGTCACCATTCCAAAAAAGCAAGGTAAGAAGAGGTAGTAAATACAGCAAATTTTCAATTGAATTTTCGCTGTTCAGAACATTAGAACTCTTTATTCTCCGAAAGTGTATTCGAGTCATCATTACATAAATCCACTAAACTCAAACAAACCATCTGCAAATCCACTGAACTCCGTCGAAATCTAAACAAACAAAGCTGCATTCTAATAATACACCAAGCATTACACACAATACTACTAAACATGCATTAACAATCAATTAGTTCCGATCATCAATATCAATGAGGTAGAAATGAACTAACCAGCCGGGTCGAGATTGTGCTGTACGGGTCGGAATTACCCGGCAACAAAGTCTCCACAACCATAGCAGGCACGCCCTCCCTAATGTGCTCGTCGGCGGCCTCTCCTCCGTCCGCGGCGGCCGCCGTTAGCGCCTGCTGAAAATCCACGGCGCCGACCACTCCCAGCCGCGCCAACTCATTCTCGTACGTCCTCACGCACGGCAGGCTCTTCTCGGCCGACTCAGAAATCGCCTGCAGGACCTCTTGCTCCGTCACCGGCGCCGTTTTCCGAGAAGAACAGCAGGCGAGGGTAAAACGGGAATTCCGGGGCGTAGAGAAGAGAGAGCAGCGAGAAGGCCGTGTGAAGGAGACGAGAGGAGGATGGAGGAGGAGAGAGTGGGCTGACGTCATTAGAGGAGCTACTGAGTACTGAGCACTTAGGGTTTTTGATTTTTCAAGGTTGAGTGAGGTAGGGGATGGTGAAGATTCTTGGCTTTCGAATTTGGGCTTAGTTTGGGCCGGGCTGTCTCGGGTCGGGTCGGGTCGGGCTAGCGATTAGATGGAAAGAATAAATCCAAAACGACGACGTTGGAGTTCACTATTGGACCGTCACCTTTGCTTCCACGGTTTTAAAGCGAAGCTCAAACAGGTGGGAGGAACTCTTGGATTTATTTTCCAAAATTGTATATATCTCTCTCTATCGATCGGCGTGAACATTAGGGTTTTGATTCCGGCGAGAATAGTGTAACGTGACGGCGGCTTCATCATCATCGGTTGTGGTGAATAATCATTTGATTCTTTGTTAGTTCGTTTCGTTTGGATTTTGTTTTTGATCGTAATTCATTAAAACGAAGAGAATAGGATATCTATGTTTTCATTGTGATTGAATCAAATCCCAGTTATTTTTTTTTTTTTTTTTTTTATGATTTGGGATATGGTTGCATGAAACTTTCTACGTTACAGTGATCCAAAGCTGATTCATATCATGTATGTGTGTGTGTTTATAATAATATGATCTATATGTAAAATATGGTGCAGCTTTTTTATATTGACTGTTGAAATGAGATTATGAGGGGTGGGGGATTGTGAAAAGGATGAAATGGTTGAACAGGGTAGAAGAATTTCGAAAGATTTACTTAGGGTTATTTGATGATTGAATATTTGATTGCAGAGGAAGTAGTTGAGCAATGGGGAAAAGGAAGTCGTCGGCAAAGCCAGCTCCTAAGAAGCGGATGGACAAGCTTGACACTGTCTTCAGCTGTCCCTTCTGTGGCCACGGCTCCAGTGTCGAATGCCGCCTGTGAGAATTTAATCAATTTATTTCAATTTTTTTGTGTTTGATTTACGAGTCTTTTTAACCAAATTGTTAGGGAATGCAGAACCTAGGATTGGTTTGGTTCTAGGAGGTTTCGCTTGTGTTGTTAAGGATTTACATTTCTGAAGTCCGGCTGTGTGCTCACTTTTATCTTGTTTCAGTGATATGAAGAACCTGATTGGGGAAGCCAATTGCAGAATATGCCAAGAACACTTCAGCACAACTGTTAACGGTCTGTTCAAAGCCTCGTCTAAACTGTGTTAATGATATATTTGTTAAAATTCTGATATCTTTTCTTATGTGAAGCATGCATTAGATATTCAGCATTGGATAGTAAAGAAAGCATAAAAGCTTGTTAAAAAGAGTTATGAATGATAACGGGTTGTTTTCCCTTTGAACACTGATTCAGTTTTGAAATTTCTCTATATTATCAATGCGTATCCCCTGTAAAATTACACTGAATAAGTTACTTATTTTTAACAATCTTTTTTTTCTTTTTCTTTTTTTAACTTTCTGTTTTCCCTTGTGTTTGCAGCTTTGTCTGAAGCAATAGACATGTAAGTAAACCAACTCTCACTTTCTCACCTACAAACTCACAAATACATATGTGAAATTTGTTAGCCAGCAGCTACTCATATATTGCTATGAAATTCTGCAGCTACAGTGAATGGATCGATGAATGTGAACGGGTTAACCATCTCGAAGATGAGGGTGATGCTTAAAAGAAGAAATCCTCTGATGCCTAGCAAGCCAGGATATGATATTACCATTACCTACTAGTTTCCAAGCTTATTATGCCGCAGCTTTGTATTTGTCCTTGTTTTGAATAATGCTGTCAAGAATCAAGATGTTGAAACGTTACAATTTTGACATGCTTGTCATGCTTTCAATTTCACTTATCCAATCATTCCAATGCACATATTCAAGTTTTGTATCATGAAAAGAAATTTGATTACAACACGTTTTGTGTTTGGAATTGCTCTTCAACAATGCCAAACAAATAATAACAAGCAGACACCATCAGAATGCAAATGCAGGGGGCAGTAGCTGCATCATGGATCGTAATATCAGCATTAACAGGTGTGAAGATCTTAAAACTCCAATGAAATGTGCATTTTTATAGATGTAGAAAGTTCATATTGCAGAATGCACTCTTGTCTAAGGGCACACTGCATCCCATTCCAGTCGACGTCATATCAATATTAGTTACAGAAATTTGCTGACAATAAGTTAGAATATGATCTACTGTGGCATACCATGTGAGGAAGCTATTCACAGTATCTCCATAGAGCCAAAAATGAGCTTGACTTCGGAATAGAAGAAATGGATGACCAAATAAGTGTAGTAGAAAATGCATGAAACCCCCACTGCGTAATAAACTAAAACCTAAGGGCATGCTTATTCACGCCCATCAATCTCTTTCAGACTTTTGCGTCATGTTAGGTAATACCCACTTAGATTGTCAACAACATAATCATATGGCGGACCTGTTCCATAGTCAAATGTCCCATTTGTTGATGTCCCATTTGTTGCTGTCCCTTGAGATGGAGTGTAATAGACGGTTCCAACACCAACCTTTGCATTCACTTTGGCCCTGCCCTTCACATTGCGCTTGTTATCAGAGGGGAACTCAGCAGAAAGCCTTCCCATTTGCTTCTGGAGATCAGCAACTGAATCATTGCTTAGTTTTCCCTTGGAACTTTTCTTCCCATCAACAAGTTTCAGTTCCAATCTGTAGAGGGCACAAGCATCACACTTGCTGATCTCATATTCATAAAGGTGCCACTCAAAAAGGTTCAGTGGTTGCGGATCCATATAGTAGGATCTCTTCAGCCCTCCAAATTCATTCATCACTTGCTTCCTTGACTCATGCCAACCTCGTCCGTTGTAATCTGGCAACGACCTCTGCTTTCTGTTACCGCTCTCAAATGCTCTTCGAGGCTTGTCAAAAAAGAGCCATTCCCGAAGCATCTCTCCCTCAAGAACATAAAGATCAAAGAGTTCTGAAATCACATAACGTAATCAGTCCACCAAACAAAACTCATAACGAAAGTCACCTAAGAAATAAAATAACTAGTAAACAATAAAATAGAGCTCATATACACTTACCAGGTGCATTCCATGGAGACTTTGCAGTAGCAGCACCCTCACACTCAGGGATTCCAACATCTTTTCCTTGTGCCTTCGCACTAAGAGCAGCAAAGAGTAGACCATCCTTAAGGCCAATGCCCCCAGGTCGTAGGACTGGAGCCATACCAGGTGGTCCTTCATTCAACGCTAAAGCAGCATGAAAGCTACTACAGTAATCTTGACACCAGTCCAACCCTTGAGCAGGCCTAGGACAATCCCAAAGTGCGCACTTTGGGCCTAAGAAAGCCGAAGGTGGAGGGCATATACTTGGTAGATAACTAGTGGCATGAGACAAATCATCCTCCACACTCAAAGCTGTACCATTAAAACAAGTGTAGTAGTTGTGATCAAAGCTTTGACGCAGGTCAAGCTGATGATAGTCCAATTGATTAACCCCTTGCAAATTGTTAACACCGGCACTGCGAACTCCTAGAAGGGAGCTCTTGCATTGATCAGCCATTGGAAAGCTGTGTTCCTGTTGCCCATGATTCACACTGAATCCCTGAAAAAAGTCGAGAACAATCACCCTTCAGTGCTTGTCAAATATAGTAACTACAAAAAATCTATAACAGTTAAGATTGAAAGAAACGAGAAGGAAAAGCAGGATTTAACCACCTCTTGAAAGACCAAACTCTCTCCAGTGTCCAATTTCTGGTCGTTAGGCTCAGGTTTTGGTGCAGCTAATGGACTACTGGCATCATCTTCCTCCTCACAGAGCTGCAACAGCCGACAAATGTCTGAAGAGAACGAACCAACACTACCGCCCTACATTGACAAGCACACCAAACACCACAACTCACAACCACACCCTTTCAAACAAAAACAAAACCCGCATATTTCACATGTTTATTGCACATGGAATACACACCTAATTCAGATACATAAACAAATATATGATAACTGTAGTTCGATAAATGCAATCAAAAGTATTTGTGTAAATGATCATGAAGCTAACTTGCTGAAAAGAAGAAGCTGGGGACGTCTCATTCAGCTCGGATTTCCACTCGCGGAGCATCTGATGGACTTGCTCTTCGAGAAGTGTGGCATCGATAGTGCGGCTCTCCTTCCTGGCAAATTGGAGATCCATGAACATGCCCTGCAAGTCATCCACACGGTTCTTGGCTTTGTCCTTGAACAGCTTATGCGAAACCGACTTGCAATTGCTCTTTGAACCCTTCCTCATCACAAACACTCTCCCCCTCTTCACTTTAAAACCCTGCAATTCACAAAATCAAACACACACACATCTCAGATTACCAAAACCCATCAAAAATTTCATAGCTTTCCACAGACCCACCTCAGATTATCAAAAACCCATCAAGATCATAACAAAAAACAAAGAAAAAAAAACCATACCTGTTTTATGAGCATAAAAATCAAAAAATTCACCAACCATACTAATAAAATTTCAAAACCAAATCAAACTATGATGAATTAGTGAACCTCTATAATCAAAAGCAACCCAGATGCAGTGAGAATTAGCAACAACTCGGAGCTTGATTTATCTGAATATGGAAAAGAGGGTTCTGTGATCGCAGAGGCTTGAAGAAGAGAGAGAGAGAGAGAGAGAGATGGATAGCTAAAAGGAAAAGAGGAAAGTGAAATATTCGAGAGACCCAAAAGAGAGATGCTCACCTGTTTGCTCAAAGTGTATGATTCCAATTTCCACAGAGGTGAAACGGGTTTTGTGGCTTGGTGTAGTGTTGATGATGAAGCAGTGACTGACTTGTCTTTGGCTCGCTTTCTGTGCTGGCTATGAAAGCTACGTGAGGTGTAGGCGGGTAAGGTGACGATTGGTAACATGACGTGGAAGTATAACATGGTCCTACATTTTAATCAAATATTGACACATAAATTTATTACAACTAAAATATAAACTAAAATTTTTATTTTTATGAAATGACATTTATAGGTATTTATTGAGTTTAGACTACGGTTTAAGGTTTAGGGTTTGGGTGTAAGGTTTAGGGGTTAGGTTTTTGGGTCTAAGGTTTAGAGTTTAGAGTCTAAGGTTTAGGATTTAGAGTTTATAGTTTATATTTTAGGGTTTAAAAACAACAACAAACCAAAAATTGTCTTTCACAAAATAGCTAATGTAATATTTCTTTAATAAAATTCATGTGTCAATATTTGATTGGAACGTAGGACCATGTCGTACTGCCACGTGGTCCTCCAGTAGCACTGAAAAATTTCTTGTGAAAATATGGGGACTCTATCTACAATAGGCTTTTGATTTTGTATCTAAGTCCAAGCATGGTATTAAAGTGATGGATTGTACGAGTATGTTAAGCACGTCTTAACGACTTAACCTACCTGTACATATATATGATGAAATAAACCATTTATGTTTTGGTTATGTGGTAACTTAAGATATAAGTTTTTAATCACGTTGTCGTCAGTAATGATTTTAGAAATAGAGTCAATTAAGTAATGATTTTAGAAATAGAGTCAATTAAGTAATGTCAGTTATTTGGTTTTCGGAATGATAGTTGTCAAATTTCATACAATGTTGGCACTTTCAAGGTTACTTTGCTTAAGACGGTAACCATGACTTCCTAATAGTCATATTCATTTTACTAATTTGTTCTCTTTTATAGTCACATTGGAGGGGAAATGGACCTCTAACTTAGCATAGCACGTATCAAAAAAAACTTAGCATAGCAACAGTAACATAATTATCGACTCCCTTCATCAGTCAGAATTGGACTTGCATTTGTATGCTTCCAATTGCTCACATATATTTTAAGCAAAATCCAATTTTGGGAGTTTTAACCTTTTTGGTCGGTTGAGAACATCAATCAAAGAGAAGCAAGTCAACAAGAGTCTCCATCACACAGACAAAGGCTACAAAAACACCATCTTATGCGTAGTTGGATTGGGAAGAAAATGAAAATATAGGAGAGTAAGAAAAGAATAAAGAGGTCATCCACTACCATCCACCATATTCCTCCTATTTGATGCCCCCTCCTTTTACATTTGGGATAGAAGAGAATTAAAAGGTTGGTTCTGCAAGGTGTAATGTGTGATAATGCTAATCAACATGACCAGCAGCATCTTATGTTTGAAATTTAGGCAACTTGCTAGTCCGTAATACTATTCAAGATAACCCTAATTCACTCAACTTTGGGGAAAAGGAAGCTTTTAGAGCAGACCAACTTTAGTCTTTGAAGATGAAATTATCGATAACCATTTGCCATCTTACCTTTGATAACGAAAGTTTATACAGATTTCATTTTCATTCTTATTTTGCATCTGTTCAGAGAAAGCCTCAACTCTTTCAATTATATTCATCTACATTCGCAAATAGTTGTAGCCAGTTATCAATAGGAATTGACCATCAATGGTCAAAAAGAATTAAGGGGAGAATTTTTCCCACTGTTACAAATTAAAGATCTTTGTGTTATAATTTATTTGATAAATCTTGTAACTGGATCAAGCTGGTTTTACTGAATTGGCACCTTCTTTTTCAGCAACACGCTTAAAATTGAAAACACCACTGAGCCCTTGTCCCTTGGCAAGCTTCTCCAGTTCTTCATATTTGCTCCTCAGAAGTTCCACTTCTCTTGATAAATCTTCATCTCTTTGCTTCATTGCCTGAAACAATAGTGTGAATATAGGCAATCAATATTTGACAGCCAGTGGTCAAAGAAGCATGTAGAAGTACCATGAAACAGCAATTCATTTTGTCTATAAAATCGTGTTAAAAATTGTGGTTATGGAGATACACTTCATCACTCAATACAAGTTTGTGCTAGAATCATATAACACTGCAGTTTTCCTTAACAACTGCGGTCATGGAGATTTTATGACTGATATAAGATACATGTCCAAACAGGTCACTTGTATCATTCACGGAGTTGTTGAGTATTAAGAAGCTGCTTTACTCATTTTCACTGTAATGAACGAAGAATACTGATGGCACTGATCTGGGAACAGGACTTTAACAAGACTGAATTCTTTTGGAGTAGTTTGTTAATCTCAGTGGTACAGAAGGGGCATTTTTCTGTTTTCAGACATTTTAAATACAAGCTAATTCCTTATTCAGGAAATAAGACAGTTGCATGGATAATTGAATTTATTCACGAAATCTACATAGACACAAAACTCAGAAACTTTTATCAACATATTGAAACCTACTGTTTAACTTTATTGTGAAAATGATGAAGACCTCTAGTACACACACATGTAGAATGACCAGCTTGTTGACAATTTCACTGAAACCACTGAACCATATTAGCAATTTATAAAAGAATCGGAGCTCAAAACAAAGGTAAAAAATTAGAAAAAAGAAGAGAGTAGAATTGCCACAGAATATAAACATTTACAAAATTCTAACATGTCAAGACTGCCCTATAATTGCAAGTCAAACAAATAAACTATTGCACATACCTCCAGTTCTTGCTTTCGTGCTTCCTCTTTTCTGGCTTCTGATCTGGCACTTCTTTGCACTTCAAAAATCATAGCAACTACTGCAACCTGTATATTTAGAACCTTTGGCATGTAAGTAATGACAGTCATACAATAATATATATGTGTGTATATATATTGCATTGTTTTTAGTGGAACAAACATGATCCAAGTCAGATTCCTGCATTGCTTGAAGTACAACCCCACAACCCCAATGTCATACACAAAAGCATATAGGCCAGCACACAATTCCGACCTATTATAGCATGGGAATTCCATAAGGATCCTAAATTTCAATCACCGACTTTTTGAGTCCTCAAGTTACAACTAACAGTAGAGTAACAAATTTTATTTCGTGCTAGACAGGGACATTCAAACAATTAATCATCAAGAAAACATCTTTGTTCTTGACTTTCATCTGCAGGGAGACTCACAACCAATTCATTTCTCTTAAGACTCACACAACTATTCACGGCAAGATCTATAAGATACAAAAATTCAACAAAGGAAGAGCTACAACTATATGTTACCGTGAAGACAAAGAACTCCCCGATGAGGTCCACAGCAGCCTGCACAGCCTTCTCTTCATTCAAGGGCCGAATCTCGGCATCAGTTGCATGACTGTAGAGGCTTCTTTGCATTTTCGTGGTGATTCGGTGGTTTGCCTGTTTCCAAAAGTAATTAGAGAGAATCCCCCAATAGCTAAATGCACATATAAACAAAACCACATTCCAATTACAACTTCATGAGAACTATTGTTTGTAATACCCACATTTCTCCACTACAGAAATATATCCATCTCAATCTTTACAGACAGATAACAGTAACAAAACCCTGAAAACACATCACGTTACTATAAATAATAGCTCCAATTCTAGCAATTACCAACAGCACTTACACAATGCTATAAAACACACCCAAAAACAAAAAACAGATGGGTTCAACAGAAAAGATCAAACCTTTCAAACTGGGTCATCATAACTCATCACTAAATGATCAAAAGACTGCATTTTGGGTTCATATTCTAACAAAAGAACAAAGACCCATCAGCCACAATACCTGAGCCATGTTGACGATAATCTGGCGGAACCTGGGGTGCTTCCCAGCTGCATATTTAAGCCTGGCGGCTACTGGTTTGCTCATAGTCTTTAACAGCAAAGTTCCGAGCTTTACAAGAGGGAGCACCATTACTGTACAAGCCGATCTAGGAAAGCCAACAAGAATAAGATGAAGTTCGAAATGGGGTGCTTATGTATCAGTGTGGGCTTGACTGGTTCGTAGGATTGTTCTTGGTGAGCAAGACAATGGAGAAGGTCAGCGAAAGAGAGAGGAGAAGAAGGCGCGTGGGAGGAATAGGGTTGGGTTATTAAACAATTGTGGGATTTCGAATTTGGGGCCGAAGGGTATTTTTCTTCAGCTGCCAGCTGATCTGTGTCTAGTCTGGATCCAATTGTGGGTTTTGGATTTCACTTTTACGTTTTCACTCGTACAGAAGCTGTATGATATATGGTATGACATATCTATTATAAATATATTTAATTATATGATGATATACGAGAGTTTTAAAATAATCATTACATGATTATTTTGTTTTTTTTTCAATCAATGATATCCACACATTTTGTGACGCATGATATACCTTCAATATGATAGTTTTTTGAGATGTAACAGAAACATAATGATTTCGGGTAAAAATTCGTATTAACACGTGAAGGAATCGAAAATTGTCTATGTCTGACCAGTTTTCTATCAAGAATCGATTCCAAAGTTTCTATGATTTTCAAAAATCGATTCTTGAGAATTCAATTACCGATTCATTTTTTCTCTTGATTCACTTGTCTCTATTTCATGAGTAAGCATATGTGTCATGCGTACTTATAAGTTGAAAAAAAAAATTATATATATAAGGTGATGCTATTAACTTCTTTTTTTTGTTATTAACGCGCCATATGTATTTTTCTATCCACACATTTCAAATTTATTTACAAACTTGTCATTTGTATTTGTTTCATGATTGACTATCATCATAGATTGAGTGTGTTAATAGCAAAAAAAAGACATGTTAATAGCACCACCCTATATATATTAAAATTACAAACCTATAAAACTTGTGGTTTGTAATAATCGACCACTCTTTTAGTTCACTTATGAAAATACGGTACATTCATGTATGACTACAACAAGTATATCAATTGTATATATGGTATAGCAATTCTATGACTACATGAAGTTTTGAATAGATGATATGAGCGTTGGTATGTCAATTGTATCCTCAATAACGTCCTCAATTAAATTATTGTGAACTTGTATTGCGACCATAAAAAAAACCCTAGAGGCTGAGAGCAAAAGTCGAAGATGCATCCCTGTCCGGCGGCGTGCTCTCTCGCCGTCGTCGGACAGGCCTTGTCGGCCCCGTGTGGGTTCAAAATAAGCCAGCTTCCCCTATCGAGATCCTTGATCGTGATGGGGAACTTTTGGTGTCGGTTTGCAGGGTGAGGAAGGGTGAAGGCAGGGCTATGCTTGGATGTTGGTTCTCTCATTGTTGGTCTGATTGACGGAGGGGATGGAGTGCGCTGCAATGGTTGTGGCTAGGAACTGGAGCGATCGTGGCGGCGCGGCTAGGCTTCGATCAGATCACTCCGATCTGGTTAAGATTTTTTAGATCTGGTCTGGAGGTGAGGTTGCAGAGCAAGGGTTGCATTCTTCCGCGCGAGGGAGAGGGCATAGTGGGTTGGGCGCTCTGGCGATGCAGGCGCGGCCGAGTAGGTGGTGAGCCGTCGGCGACGGGCGGCGATGGGATTGACCAGGTTCGGTGAGCACCATGTTTTCTTCTTGATTCTTCTGTGGAAGCTTGGGCCTTGTCTCATTATTTGGGCTTGGCCGTGGTATTTTGTTTTTTAGTTGTAATTTTTTTAAGTTTACAATAAGTCTTGATCTCTATCTGATCTGGATACGTGGGTTACATCCCGGCTTGCGCGATTTGCGTACCATGTTTGCTCTTGGAAGGCGGCGAGTTTCTTGTTTCGTCAAATGGTCGCAGCCTCCCAGTGGCAAGATGAAACTTAGTGCCACTGGTAATCTTATTCCAATGACAACATAGTAGGAAAGCTGTTAGACATAGTAACTTATGGCTCTGCATGAGCATTGTCTTTCCGGTATGTCGCCAGAATTGTAAAGCAAATGGAGTAGCCATTGTTGCACTCTTTGCTAAATGATGCTTGTTAGAATGCATAGGATTGAAAACTCTTGATATTATTTCGGGATGTTCAGGCAATATGGGTTTAGGTTTTATGTCCCCCCCCCCCCTTGTATTTTGCGGTTTTGTTAATGGTTAAGGCATGAAGGCGGCCGCTTTAGCCCATTTTACAAAAAAAAAAAAAAAAAATTACTGTGAACCTTGGTGATTTATATACAAATAGATGACATTAGTTCATGTTATCACCACGGGTTACAGATTTAAGTTTTGTTCATTAAGAAACTCGTTACTGGTGACTAACATAATATAATGCTATGTCGAGTATTGTGTTTTAGGTTTGTATCAATGAAAGGGATCGTGATTCATGCAAATGATAAGTTTGGTTTACTCAATTTATGTCAAGCATATGAACTCTAATATTGTACGATTATGTGATCTGATTTAGCAAATGTAAGATATCAAAATGAGACAATTTGGAGAGACCAAAATTGACCTATACAATGAAAATATTTGATTGTTAAGCGGGAAAGTGGTATCTCCATTAAGGAAATTCCGAAATAAATAGCACATGTGACGGGAGTATAAATTGGTTGAGTGTTAATTGTGAATGTATTTTCGACCTTTATAATGGACATTAAAACCTCGTTTAGAATTGTAGCAAGACGAAATTTCACTCGTCTTTCTCACAAAAAAAGATCTATTTTGTTTGTTTCATTGGTGTGTTTAGCTATGAGACATTGATACACCCATTCATTAAGTAAATAGTTTGATATAGATTTGGACGTAGAGGTTTAAACCGTAGAATTATCAATATATAGGTCATGAACAAAAAATGATCACTTTTGTTTGTTATATGGATTTGTCTATGTAACATTAATGTACTGATTAATCACGTAAACTAGTTCGATATAGAGGTCAACTTGTTTATTACATCATTAAAAAAAAAAAAAAAAAAACCTCACTACATCACAAATTTTATCATTAGGTGAAAAGCCCACAGAATCACAGAAAGCCTCTACCTCTCCGGGCTACAATGGTAAAGCCCACACTCCCAGCACCCCATTTTCCCAACGCCAAACCCGCCACGTCACCGATCCGCGTGCTTCTTCCCCAAACCCCAATCCCGATCCCCGCCTAACCCCCCTCAGCGAATCCCACCCCTCCATTCCAAACCGCATCAACGGCCAGTCTCAATCCACACTTCCCGCACAAATTTTAAAGCCCGCGCTCAACAAACACGCCACGTCACCGATCCGCACCAAAACCAACCCAAACCCACCCACAGCCGTCCATTCCCCAAATCAAACCAACGCCCAAGATCACTCCTCCCCCATCACACCCCCACTATAAAACCACTCCAATTCCCACCTCACAATTCACACTTCCAATTTCAAAATCCCCAATCTCTCTGAAAACCCTAGAAATCTAAATCCCCCAAATCCTCAGTTCCCAAATGGCTCGTACCAAGCAAACCGCCCGCAAGTCCACCGGAGGCAAGGCCCCACGCAAGCAGCTCGCCACCAAGGCCGCCCGGAAGTCTGCTCCGGCCACCGGCGGAGTGAAGAAGCCTCACAGGTTCAGGCCAGGAACCGTCGCGCTCCGCGAGATCCGCAAGTACCAGAAGAGCACTGAGCTTCTCATCCGCAAGCTCCCGTTCCAGCGCCTGGTCCGTGAAATCGCTCAGGATTTCAAGACCGATCTGAGGTTCCAGAGCTCCGCCGTGGCTGCGCTGCAGGAGGCGGCGGAGGCGTACCTTGTCGGGCTCTTTGAGGATACCAATCTGTGTGCTATTCATGCTAAGAGGGTTACGATTATGCCGAAGGATATCCAGCTGGCTAGGCGCATTAGGGGTGAACGTGCTTGAGGTTGAATTGAATCAAATGTGTTAGTACAGATGGAGAGGTTGTTTCAATGAAATGGTCATGTTGGTTTTGAGTTTTGTTTGGTGTTAGGGTTTAGATGGTTTAGGGTTTCAGGCTTAATGTAATGTAATGGGTTTATCTTATGAATGAAAATGCCTTATTTTCCACATTTTTAGTCTTCAGTTTTGTCATTGATTTAGTTTTTTGCAATCTGGATGGAGGAATGTGTTGTTGAATGCAATAGAACCTTGTTCTTGTAATTTGGGTTGTAGGATTGTGTGGTTAAATTGAAAAGCAATTGCTGAATTGAATCTGGGCAGATGAGTATGGGGAATCCATGTTTGCCATTTTAGTTTGTTGTGAAAAAATTGGGTTGGTTTTTGCTGCTAGAAACCCAGTGTAGTGTTTATTGCGGTACAAAATAATTGACCCTATTTTGTTATCTTGTATTCAACTGGAGTGACAACGACAATAATTGATACTTTTGAATAATGGAATCAGCCCACTCTGTACGTTGCAGAATTGAGACTTTTCTTCTTCCTTGATTGTTTGAGTAGATCAGGAATTTTTATATATACAAGCTCAACTCCTTACACAAGGTGCAGAAGAATAATGGGTTCTAATGAAGCAAGGGACTTGTTCCAAGCTCAGACTCATCTGTACAAACACATATTCAACTTTGCAAGTTCTATGTCACTCAAGTGTGCAGTTCAACTCGGCATACCGGACGTGATCGATAGGCACGGTGAACCTATTTCTCTACCGGAATTGGTCACAGCACTTCAGCTTCACCCGGATAAAACCGGCTATGTGCAGCGGCTCATGCGCCTAATGGTACACTCTGGTTTCTTTGCTACAATACATGTGTGCAGGAATCAAGATGAAGAGGAGGAAGAGGCATATGACCTTACAACGTCTTCTAGGCTCCTCCTGAAAGACAAGGTCCCGAGTATGTTACCCTTTGTTACAGCGATGCTTGATCCAGCTTTAACAACGCCATGGCAGTTTTTGGGAAACTGGTTCTGTGGGAATGAGGTTACACCCTTTGAGACTGCGCATGGAATGGGTTTATGGGAGTATGGACATAAAAACCCTGGATTCAACCGTGTTTTCAATGAAGCAATGGCCAGTGATTCAGGAATGATGAACTTGGTCATCAAAGACTGCAAGCCAAACTTTGAGGGGTTGAGTTCATTAGTTGATGTAGGAGGTGGTACAGGAAAAGTTGCTAGGATTCTTTGTGAGGCTTTTCCCAATTTGAAATGCACAGTTCTTGAACTTCCACAAGTTGTTGCTAACTTGCAGGATAGTGCAAATTTGAAGTTCATTGCTGGTGATATGTTCCATGCTATTCCTCCTGCTGATGCTATTTTGCTCAAGGTATGCAATTTTTCTTTTATTCAGTTATTGTCTAATGGCTAATTGGCTATATATAATGTCAGCAAATGTATTGGCTAGTGTATATACCCTCATTGTTTGTTTTTGTGATTTATAAGAAGATGATTGTATAAATTGGTGACAAAATTGAGCAAAATGCAGTTAACTTTACATGCTTTGAGCGACGAGGAATGCTTGAAGGTTCTGAAGAAATGCAGGGAAGCTATTCCAGACAATGGGAAAGGAAAGGTAATTATCATAGACATTGTGATAAACGAGGAGGGAGACGAGCACGAATCAACTGAAGCAAAGCTCTTCTTTGACATGTTGATGATGGTTGTGGTGACCGGAAGAGAGAGAAGAGAGAAAGAGTGGGAAAAGCTGATTCTGGAGGCTGGTTTCAGCAAGTACCAGATAACACCCATCTTTGGTTTGAGATCCCTTATTGAAGTTTATCCTTAGAAACTATTATGTGTTGTAAGATCTCTGTGACTGTTGATTAAGTGATTTCAATTTTTACTTAATAAAGTACTCATTTTGAGAGATCATTGTTAAAATAAATCATTTTATTTAAAGTCTACTGTCTACACAATTTCAAATGAGTCTGCTGATGCTTAATCAACTTTAGGATGCTAACAGCTAACCTCTATTTCAATGAGCTGAATAGAAGACATTTATACAAGTTATGAACTAAAGGGACAATATCTTATCCGGACATACTTCTCCCAATTCATTGTCATCTTAAAGAATGGGAACAAGCTTTGCTAACCTTTCTGCCAAAGTCTTGGAGGTAAGCCATGTTTACAAGTAATGTTAATCAACTTTTAGTACAAATCCAATATTTTCTTGGCCACTTGCAAAGTAGAAGAAAGTGAAATCAAAACAATGGCCACCAATGAAGTAACAGAATGACAAGTCAAATTCAATCTCACAAAAAAAAGAAAGTCAAAAACTCAAAATGATTGTGTAAGGATGAGAAATCCTGCTATGTTAATATTGCATACTGATTAGAGCTAATTACTATGGTAATCCTCATAGTTATCATATGAGGATCTCCTCTCTTTAGTCTTGCTGTATAAATTAACATATCTAGAATATTCATGAGTCTCATGTCTGATTAGAGCTAATTAAAATAATGCAAATTGTGATACCAGCCCCATTAAATTGAAGTCAAAGCCCCAAGGTGTCCCCTAAAACAATTCCATTGAATCTCTGGAGTCCTTCCCTTCCATATTACAGAAGTATAAAAGTGGATTCAAAAAATAAAACCATTTGCTCTTCCTATCCACAGTTGCATTCTCTTCTAGTTGGCATATCAAAAAGAAAATCATGGGTTTTGGGAAGGATGATCTTGATTTGGTGTTGGTCCCAAGTGGATTGCTGATCATGTTTGTCTACCACGTCAATCTTCTCTACAGATATCTTCATCTCCCTCACACCACAGTCATTGGTTTTGAAAACAATGACAAAAAAGCTTGGGTTGAAAGAGTTATGCAGGTAAGCTTTGACACTTTCTTTCCTATTTTCCTCACAAAGATCATCAAATTTAGCCAATTAACAGAACTTGATTCTTATATTTCAGGCTGAAAGAAGAGATATTGGAATAGTACTTAATGTGATTTCATCAAACACATCAGCAGCAACATTTTTGTGTTCCATTTCGCTGACTCTAAGTTCCCTTATTGGAGCTTGGCTTGGAAGCAACACAAATGAGGTCTTCCAGAGTGAATTAATCTACGGCAATACAAATCCATCAACGATGACCATCAAGTACATAAGCCTCTTAACTTGCTTCCTTCTCGCGTTCGCTTGCTTTGTTCAATCAGCAAGGCACTTTGTTCATGCCAACTACCTAATAAGTACACCAGACAGCAACATTCCAGCCTGGTATGTTGAGATGGCAGTTATAAGAGGAGGTGATTTTTGGTCACTTGGGCTAAGAGCTTTGTATTTTGCTCTCACTTTGCTTCTATGGTTTTTTGGTCCAATTCCAATGTTTGTGTCCTCCATTGTTCTGGTGATGGTCCTCCATTATCTTGACACAAACACCAGGCCATTGTTTCAGCATCAGTTTAAAGGAAAGGAAATAGTGAAGAGGGTGGAGGAGAGATTTTCAGAGGTTGTGACTGTAGAGCATCATCACAGAGAAAAGGCTGAAACTTTGGTGTAATTTTAAATTTGTTAAAGAAAACCCAATTTTTGTTTGTAAATGCAAAGTTCCATATGCTTGTTTCTTTGGAGTTGGTGGGGAGTAGGTAATACCTGTATCTTGCCAAAGGAAGATAAACTAAAGATGTAATATGAGATTTGGAAGCCAAAACTTAGAAGATCATCTACTCTTTCTTCTCTAATATGGTCCAAATTGAAGTTCATAGTTTCATACACTGAAGTTTTATGATCTCTGGTACTGGAAGATGTCTATTATATCAGCACCACTTCTTGGATTGGAAATCACCTAATAGAAAACGTGTTTGAACACTATTTACAAATGAATCAATTGCTAACTTGACTAATTCTTACTCATAATTATAAGGCAAATACATTGTACGTATATAGTTCATATAAGTCATGTGGAGACTGCGTGAAGATTTTTCTTTCAACACAAGTTAATAAAAGTGGCATATCATGCTTAGATAGCAATCTATACAATACAATATATATACGGGAAAATATAAATATTGTTTCAATGAGAGGGTTGCACCTAATCCAGTGAGGACATAGCAGCCTGGGCAGCCAAGCACACATGTGCATAAATTAATCATAGTAATGGATCAATGTTACAACCATCTTACTTGTATAAAATACTAAATAACCTACTATAAGAGTTCGGTATCGTTCAAACTCTGAAGCTGTTAAAATAGCCAGGCACTATGCTCCAATACACAGTTGGAACATTTTACATGCGTCCATGAATTACTTTTAGAACTATAAAACTTTTAGTCATGCTACAGTACACTATAAGATTAATCATAGTATGTACACTATCAGTGTCCAGAAAAAGAGAGTGATTCGTTTTCAAGAGTCATGTTTGATTGTTTAGGTATCTGCCATTTGCCCATCTCTCTTGGTTTTTGAATTAAATTTATATATATATATATATATATATATATATATAAATTAATTAAAAGAGAATTAAAGTCGATACGGGCCATAGGTATCTGCCAATATCCATTGTTTCGCATACTATCGCGTTGCCCATTAGAAGAATGATCTCAAGCCCAACCGAGGAGCCCATTGCTAACTCCCCGCGATAATTTGAAAAATGGCCGCCCGCACAAACCGAACCAAAGCCTGTCACGTCAGCATAGCATTATTTGGTCATATTGACTTGCCACAGTGTTCAAAGTACAAGTCAAGTTTTAATTGGAATAGTCTTGTGAAGGACTGATGATCAAGCAAAGAGAAAACCTTCATTTGTCATTTGAAGTAAGCTAATCCAATAAATATAGCTAGAAGCTTACGACTTGCTAAAATTGGATTTCACTAATTTATAAAATTTAATTGATATTATTGTATTAGTCGATCATAACTTATATGAATTATGTGATGTATGAATTTTCTGTTTTCGTATGAATTACTGTATTTATAAGATTTAACGCTTAGTGTCAAAAGTAGAAACACTCCCAAAGGAATGACCCATGGGGATATATTGACATGAGTTTATTCCTCGGGGGTACTTTGATGCCTGACTTAAAATGATTATGTTGGAATCTTTGTTTCAATATAGGTAACTCAGGCTAGCTAGATATCGATGTAGGAGAGAGTTCTCCGACTCAATGAACTTGAAGGCCAACTCAGGTCAGAGATATCTTGCTTGGTTGTATGGAATAAAGGAACCCATTTAGGATATTCAGGCATATGTGAGAGTCCATTATTTGCAGCATACACTATTAGCTCAAATCAAATTATTAGCATTTTCTTTCATTTCCTAAATGCCAACTGGTTCCTTAAGAAACCGGGAATCAAGTTTGAAGTCAATGCCAGTTTCGTGTAAACAAATTTAAAGCAACATGTACAATTCTATCATAAACATAATAAGAAGCTTTGGTGTTTGTACACCAAGAGATTAGCACTTCGAAGATATGAGTTTCGAGGAGGAGTACATAGATGTGTTTTTAGTCCCAGCTGGGCTACTGATCATGCTAGTCTACCACCTCTTCCTCCTCTTCAAATACATCAATAAGCCTCTCTCCACATCCATAGGTTACGAAAACAACGACAAACGAATTTGGGTTGGAAAAATCTTGCAGGTGTGTATGTATGTATATTTTCCGAATTTGCTTTTGCGAAAGAAATGGACTGATCCAAATCTAATTACTTGCTGTTGATATATATAGTTGCAGGGTGATGATCTTAGAAAGAGTGTTAAAACAGCTCTCAATGTGCTTTCCTCGAGTACAACTGCAACTATTTACCTGGCCACAATCTCATTAACCCTCTGCTCACTTATTGGAGCTTGGATGGCAAACAACACAACCAATTTCTTCCCGAGAGAACTAATATATGGTAACACAAGTGCGTCGATTGTTTCGATCAAGTACATATGCCTCTTGTCCTGTTTTCTCCTTGGTTTTTCCTGCTTTGTTCAGTCAGCTAGGAACTTCGTTCATTCGAGCTTCCTATTAAGCACCCCCGGAGTTGCAGCAAAATCTGATGCAAAGAAAGTGGAGAGAGCGGTTCAAAGAGGAAGTGAACTTTGCTTACTAGGGCTTCGAGCTCTTTATTGTGCTCTTAATTTTCTCTTATGGTTTTTTGGACCTATACCAATGTTTGTTTCCTCTATAGTAATGGTGTTGATTCTTGGTTGTCATGACTTTAGATCAGATAATCATCAAAAGGCCGGCCTTAAAGATCAGCATCAAGAGAAACTGAATGCAGTTTAAATAAACAGATTTCTTAGAGCTTCAAGTTTCTAAGATTCAACCAAAGTTTATTTGATGAATGAAAGGTTGGTTTCAACCTACTCAATTCAGACAAAACTTATTTTGTACTTTTCTGATTATTTAGTAACCATGATTAAACTCAAGTTTGTGCTGCTATTGAAAATTCTGTCTTCAACCTCTAGTTGCATTAAGATATAATTGAAGTACTATGCATGTTGACGAAGAACAGTTTACAGCTTAAATAGAGAAAATGAGTGTCGTGCTCAATATTGGTATTTATATGTTGTGTTAATGAATCTTAGTTTATGTTAATAATCACCAGAATCATACAACAATTATCTTGATTAATTGAAAGTCTAGTCCAACTTAATGCAAGAGATTATCATGTAAATTGGTAATAAATGAAAATCTATTACCAAAACAAAGCTGATCTGAAATTATACAACCCTTACAATAGCAAAGTGATCTCATGTTCATGTAGGATTCTAGTCAATCCGAATATATATCAAATATGTTTTACAAACGTGTCAAAAATGAAGCAAATATGTTTATTGATGGTGTCTTTTTCCCTCAAATTTAAGTAAAAAAGGCAAAGCATGGTTTGTGTTGAGATATCAATCCCACATCGGGAATATAAGACCTTGTCTGTGGGTTTATAAGAGTTTGGACCACTCCACCCATTGTCAATTGGTTTTGGATGTGAACTCTATACTACTTTATCATGGTATCAAAACGGGTTAACTACGTCCATGTGTGAATCTTAATGGCCACATGAACTCCTCGTCACCCAAATGTTGTCCATGTGTTAGGTTTGAAAATTCGCCACACGTGTGAGGGCGTGTTGAGATATAATATAAGACCTTGCACCCTGCATGTACTGATGCATTATATAAAGAGTAACCCCCGTTGCCATTTGTTAGAAATATTAGGAGGCTATGGATTTTAAGAAGGAATACTTGGATGCTGTTTTGGTCCCAGCTGGGCTGCTGTTCATGTTTCTTTACCACCTCTTCCTCCTCTCCCGATACCTCCATGACCCTATCAAAACATCCATCGGTTACGAAAACAAAGACAAAGAAACTTGGGTTGAAAAGATTCTGAAGGTCCCTGAGGTCAGTACGTACTATTAACATATCTAGACGAATCTTGATTCGTTATACCCCAAATGTGTTTTTCCTAATCTAATTGGTAGCTGCAGGATGCTAATGATGTTGCAGTGAAAGACAAAGTTAGCGCAGGACTTGGTGTGATTTCCTCAAACACAACTGCAACCATGACCTTAGCATCAATCTCCTTAACTCTCAGCACATTAATCGGAGGCTGGATTGCAAGTTCCACCAACAACTTGGTGCCGCTAGAAATTGTTTACGGCAACATAAGCGAGTCAATCATCTCTATCAAGTACCTATGCCTGTTGAGCTGCCTTCTCCTTGCTTTCTCGTTCTTCGTTCAATCTGCAAGGCACTTTATCCATTCAAACTACCTGTTGAGCACTCCGGGAGCCACAAAGGAAGAGGATGTGGAGAAAGTGCAGACAGCGGTCGAAAGAGGCAGTATCTTTTGGTCCTTGGGACTCAGATCACTATATTTTGGTCTTAATTTTTTGCTGTGGTTCTTCGGGCCTATTCCAATGTGTGCTTGCTCTATTGTAATGGTATTCGTCCTGTACTGCCATGATTTCAAGAAGGACGCCAAGCCTTTGGATAATCGAAAGAAAGGATGAGTGAATATCAATTTCTCGACCATCTGATTTCTTGAGCATGAAGCCATGAACTGTAGATGTACTACTGAACCGATCATAGAATGAATGCAATTGTGTCTGGTTTATGCATGCATGAGTTTGTGATTATGTGAATCTTTTTTGTTCAACCTGAAGATACATCATGATTAATCAATTGCTATTGAAATATTCAGTCTTCAAGTCTTAATTTGGATCAAACTCAACTTCCAATATTAATATCATGATCATTGTAAGCGTCAGCTTGGTTTTTATATAAATTTATCACAGGCTTCACGTACAGCTGTGGACTATTACTAAACTGAATCTAGAAACCGACGTCTACTGCAAGTCTGCAACACAAGCCAGCTGCTAGTCACTTATTTCTACCAAGTACAGAAAATAACAATAGCATGCTTCACAAAAAGATAATGTTCATTATTATGTAACAATCAGAAGTACTTAAATCAAATCAAGGATCGATTGGCATTCAATTGATGCTTTTCCGTTTTGTTTTAACAAATATTCACTTAACATATATGTCTTAAGCTTCATGTTGAAACAAAGAGTTCGATGATAGGAGCATAAATATGCGACGATATGATGGTTAATTCCCCTCTTTATTTTATTAGTTTATCGTATTTTCCATTTGATTTAGTTATTTTTATGTTTATTAGGTGTTTCGGAGCAAAGAAGGGAACATCAAGCAAAAGAGGAGAAATCTTGAAGGAAAAGGAATCCATGTCGTGGAAGGAAGAAGTCGGGAAGAAATAGAACGCAAGAATCAGACGAACAAGCTCTTCTCAAGGATTCTCCAAGATCGGTTATTGTTGTCTTCCCCTTCCATGAACTCTTTTGTGTTTTTAATTTTCATTATGTGTAAGTAAACTCATAGTAGCTAGGGGGCTGTTGAAGCCCCTAGACATGATTCATAACATGCTTTGATTTTCAATTTGTTTTTGCAATTATTAAGATTGAGGTTTTGTTTACCGATTGTTCATCGATGAATTCTTTGTGTGTGCGCTTTGGAGGCCTACTTAGTATACATGCTAGGGTTCTAATACTTTGATTATTTGATGCCTGGGTCAATATCGGATCTCTCAAATTGTCTAGAGAAGTAATTGGTAGTTTTCACTAGCGAGTAGACGAAACCCTAGGTTTAGCAAGGCGCTAAGTTTATTGCGATGCCTAGTGTTTGCTCAAACTCTTTTCATGCTTATTGATCTCTGCTTGTTTAACCTAATAAACGTACCTTTAGGTTATAATGTTTGAGAATAGTTTAGGTGTAGAGCACTTCCTGCCTACCGTACAAAGTAAGAAAGAGTAATAGATTGTGCTCAAGCGTACCGAGTCAATCTGAGCATCTTCAATTGAGTTAGTTGGTCACAAATTGGACAAAGTGTGTTGTGTGTGATTGTCGGGGGTGGATACTTCCTCCCTAGCTAGGCTCATTATCTTTATTTTCAACTACTTTGAAATCAGTTTTCAGTTTTCTTATCTTATGTTCATCATATTCCCGTATTTTATATCCCTATCAAATCAACTCCGATTTATCTCAAATTTTGTGTGCTAGACTCTCTGTGTGTCTAGTACACCTCTGTAAATTTTCATATTTTTCTGAGCAATCTAGGTTAGGTTTTACTTTTATTTTTCGACTGTTGTTCAATAGGAGCTGCAGTCACGTTTTGTGACTTTTGTTGAAGCTTTTAGTTTAACTTAATCCTCTGCGGGAGACACTTATTTCTCTATATTACAATCGACAAATTTGCAGGAGAATAAGGAAAATAAATAGCTTTTAATTTAGCTATCATTCGACAGTTCAGAAAACGATCTATAAGGAGGACGCAGAAATTTGTTGGACGTCGGAATGAAAAAAAATATGAATGAAACAAAATTCTAATATATTTTTGACGATGGGTGTCTCAAAAGAATCTTGGGATTCTTGGCTAATCTATGCGGCCAAAGCCGGATAGTACGTACTAAAAATATCGAAAATGAGGCTCACTTGAAGATCAAGCAACTTTAAGATAAATGCAGATCAAATTAGAATTAATTATCAAAATTGAAAAAAGAAAAAAAAAAAACATATAGAGGCTTTAAAGTATAGAACTCTGCAAATTGTAACACACACAACACAACTTTGAGTTGTTCGTGGCTAGCTAGTAGCGACTTGAGTATAAATTAGATAACCCTCTGGCCAAATCCAAAAGAAACTTGCTTGCGATGTCAACCCCCTAAACAAATCCCTCAAACTACTCCATATTATATAAGTTAGTACACAAACACACAGGTGCCAGAGACGATGATGGATTTTAAGAAGGAGTTTATCGATGTGGTTCTGGTCCCAGCCGGGCTTCTGATCATGTTGATTTACCATCTCTTCCTCCTCTACAAGTATTTCCATCAACCTCTCTCCACATCCATGGGGTACGAAAACAACGACCAGCGAATTTGGGTTACAAAAATTCTTGAGGTACATATATATTTTCTTTTCTATACTTGGGAAATTGGAAATGGTGTTCATGAATCATGATGAATAAATTCATAAATTCATTTATGAATTTTAATCCCTTGCTAGGTGCAGGGTGACAATGTTAGCAGGGGACTTGGTGTGATTTCTTCTAATACAAGTGCAGCCATGACCTTAGCATCAATCTCTTTAACCCTCTCTTCCCTAATCGGAGTTTGGATATCAAATCTGCCTAGCAAGTTCTTCCCAATACAAATGATCTATGGCAATACTAGTCCATCGATGAATTCAATCAAGTACATCTGCCTGTTGACCTCTTTTCTGCTTGCATTTTCGTTCTTTGTTCAATCGGCTAGGCACTTCATCCATTCGAACTACCTGTTGAGCACTCCCGGGGTTAGCGATAAAAGGACTGTGAAGAAGGTGGAGAGAGCAGTTCAAAGAGGAAGTGAGTTTTGGGCGCTTGGGCTAAGAGCACTGTATTTCGGTCTTAATATTATGCTGTGGTTCTTTGGACCTATACCAATGTTTGCTTCCTCTGTCCTAATGGTGGTGATTCTGTATTGCCATGATATTAGGAAGTCGGAATATGATAATCTCCATGATGTACTATTGATTTATTGAACATCAAGTTTGTAAACACTATCAAATCTTCACTTATAAACGCAACTTGGTCTGGGTTTGTGATTCGATTCTCAGCACTAAAAAAGGGTTTCTGGTTTCTTCTGGCGCATCCTTCATCTTCAACCTCAAGTTACATGGTATACGTATATCTTTCACTTTGATTATAAATTTATATATGAGGGTGGAACGTGATTATCATATGAAGCATTGACGTGTAGAATCGTAATAATATGTAGGGGTGGAATGGTGGATCACCTACAGGCAGCAGACTTGGAATGGTAGATTACCAAGGAACTTTGAAGGAGTGTTCTTATCTTATTCACATGGTAATGGGCTCTGATAGATAGGATTTATAAGCCGGACTTTCTAATGGCATTGAGGATCATATGGGTCTCAATATCAAGTTCAAATGGGTAATGGGTGCATATATCAAATTGACCATTTGAATTTGAGTTTTTATTTTTTTTATTTTTCACATAAGTTCAGTATTACAACTACTAAACGATATGGGTCACACAGTTTATTTGACTATATGATTTTTATCTATCTATTCACACATGTCGATCCAAACTTTAAACCATTATATTGCCTTTTTTATTGCCAAGTGCGTCAATTCAGCATTAGCAAGGAGCCACATAAAACTCCATTTTCATCTTCTCGGTGCAAAATAATCACAAACTGCTACATAGCTAGGTTGTATGATGTATACAATGTCCTTAAATTCATTTGATTTTGAATTCGAAAACGGAGTTGTCAACTATCGAGATTAATTTTCACATATTTAGTTCCTTCTAATATCTCACCCTTTTTTAACAAATAAATGGTCAATCATATAAAAGATTTTACATTCATAACAAAACATAGACATCTATATGCAGTAATCGAAAAAATAATAGATATCTACACACATAAAAAATATGATTTTGTATCATATGGATATAACGTTGCAATTCTATTCCATCTCAATAGTTTAATTTCTCACACAATATAAATGTCATAGAAGATCATGATACTTTTATATGATACTAATGTGTCACATTTTCGTTTCCAATCCATAACCTACACCCACACTCATGAAATTGATATTTGGATATTAGACGTAAATATGGTATTAACCTGAAGAAAAAGAAAAGAAAAATGAAGAAAAAGAAAAGAAATTTCCTGAAAACAGAAGAGAGAAATACGAGTCTCAGTCTCATCTTGTGATCATATCTCCAGGTCAGTCTTCTGACGTGACTCAGAACCCCAGTTCTGGCCATTTCCCACCGTCCGATCAACCCCATCTTTGAACTAGCCGACAGCCCTCTGCTGCGACAAAGACCGATCCAGTTCCCTTTTTGGGGTCCCTTCCCACCACACACCTCCCGCCACGTGTCATTCCCTTCTGGTGATATAATTTGATTCCTTGGCAAGAAAATGGAAACAGAGAAATTTCCAGACTGGATCACTTCCCGGCCGGTAAATAAGCATGAAATTACGAAACAACCCTCGATTTTTAGCCGTTGTATGATGAGACGTCCAGGTGGACGGTGCGGATGGAAGAAGCGTAACCACGAGGACCGGCCTGGGGGCGCGTGATGGGTGAGATTGACGTGACAAAAGTACGATGAAAGGTAGCGCCCGTAAAAGTCGAGGGCTTCCCCCGCTTCTCTCTCTGCAAAAAGGGTCCGCCTTTAATCGACTTGGGCCCCCGGCCCACTTGCCCCATACCCCGCTTTTCTTCCCCACGCGCTTTTTGGCGAGCGTGGGTCTCACGCCTTGTAGGGCTCTTTTTGGCGGGTACGAAAGACAAATTGAGTGAGAAATTGCCGGGGTGGGGGGCCTGGTTCGGTTTGTGGGTGAGTGGGGGTGCTAGGGTTTTGGTACGTAGGGTTTCTATCACACACTGTGATCGAACTAGGGTTTATGGTCGACGTTTCGTTGTACGGAGATCAGGTTGCGAGGGATACCGTTAGCTTTCAATGCTCAATATCTGTGTTGTCAATGTTGGTTGTAGTAGTTACTGATGGATCGGTTTCGAAGATGGGTTCCAGTGTTTGGTAATTAGTACTCGAAGATCGATTGCGATTGGATTTTGTGTGGCCTTAAAGAGGGTCGGGCGAATGATCCAAGTTAGAGATAGAATAATTATTGGGTTTTGGCCTATTGTTTTTGGTTTTAGCTATAAACACATGCATTTAGCTCATACAAGAGTGAAATTTTCATATCGACATAACTCTGTGTAAACCAATAAGATCGTTTTTAACCACCGATAAAGTATAATCTAGAATTCGAGCCTGGGATCGATGTACTCAGATCCATCCATGCCAAACTGGAATCGTCCTCAGGCAATTCTTCATTTTGAACCAGGTACTCGTCAAAATCACTTTGTCTTCTAAGGCCCACGTTGCTGGTCTTCTTCTGGCTAGTTTCAGCGAGTGGGGAACTTCATATTTATATGAACATTGAAGTTACTTCAGCCCTGTTCTTCTATATTATGAGTTCATCAATTATTCAGCTAACTAATACAGTAGTGAATTTGTTTCACTTACACTCTCTGACAGGAAACATATAATTACATATTTACCTAAATGCAACAAAATAGACAAACAATGGAAGGTAGTTATTGAAAAGACGTGATAGCATGCGCAGAGAATCGTAAAATCTTAGAATTGATTGATCTTCATCGAAGATGAACATTATTATGTCACCCGCATTATCAGGTTTTTGTCTCTGGGCTTGAACTGTTATTTTCGCTGCGGACAAACCCTTGAGATTGAGCTATCATGCTTCATTTCCCTCGTCGTTTTCTGGTTCTTTCTTTTCAAAACGGTCAAATTCCATCTTGGTCGTGTTCGGGAATTGAAAACGACAACAAGTTTTTGGGATCAAAGCGAAACAGTAGTACTTGCGCTTCTGTAATGCCAGGCTAAGGCTGTGGCTTGTGTTTGACGATGCCAGAAGCTGGTGTTGTATATATCTCTTTGTTTAATTGGTTTGCTCTGATATATTATTGTCCATCGGAATTTCTAACTCGATCGTATAAGTTTATGACATAATTAAACTGTTGTTCATAACGTATCATTATGTAGAAAAATAAGATAGAAGCAAAAAGCCTATACATATATACAGAAGTAAACCAAATAAAGTTTGAAAGAAATCAAAAGGAAGCTTGAGGTAGAGAGGGAGAAAGAAGCATCTGGTATGAACAAAGTAGAAAGTTGGCTAAACCTTAGAAAAGGCGTATACATGTGTGCAGAAATGAACAAGGCAGTGAGTGATGGTGGTTCGTGAAAGGGGAAGAAGACTATGACTGAGTGGAATGGTTTCCCGACTGGGTAACTTACCCACATGACATTAGACCTGCAAAAGGAGAAAAACCAGAATATAGGAAGCCATTGCCATCATCGACACAATGAAAAAGGTAGTGGGAGCACAAAGCAAAAGGTCTAAATAATAGTACCATATAAATTTCAGGGCTAAAAGGAAACGAGGAAACTGGTATGAGCTAGCACTACAGATTTGGACTATCACAGAACTAGCCAGTATCTACTCATCTAGCTATAACATTTTTGTCAACAAAAATATGAAGAAATTATGAAGTTTCTATTAATATCTATCATAAGTAAACAGTGAAAAATAAATATCAAAGTACAAAGGACAAGGGAGATAGAAGTACTAGCTAGCTAGTTATGCTTCATCTCCTCCTTTCAGTTGTCTTTTTCTTTTTTGGTGTTATGTTTTCTGGTTTGGTTTTTAGTAATGAATAACATTAATTTGAACGATGTTCATATTTGTCTCGGACAACCAGAACAGTTCGTCGTACTTTTTTTTTACTAATCTCTCCTCCAAACGGTTTCATAAAATACATTTGTTAATATAGAGTTTGTGGTCTTTTAACGCATGTAAATTTGTAAATCTAGACATATGTTAGGATGTTTTAGAATGAAGTTCATTGAAGTGCAGCATCAGCCATCTTGTGTTAAAATCTTAACCTAGAAATCATCTATGAAAAATGAAGTGCCATATCAACCAGAAAAGAGAATGTGAAAATAAATAAGAAGAAAAAAAAAAAGGTTAATAAGAAATAAAGAATATGGGGAGGAAAGTAATAATTTGGGAATGAAAGGACAATGGTGAGTGCGGTGGTGGGTGGAGGAGGAGCGGGAGTAGGGAGGGGACTGACAGCAAAGTTAAAAAGTGAGGCAAAAGGGAAACAAATTATGAGTCCAAACCCACGCTCTTTTAAAGCCACCCTCCAGACACGTCCCCTTCACTCCATCTTACTTTACACACGCTTCCCCATAACGTCTTTTGTTTTCTGCCTAATACATAAAGTAAAATAATAAAACTTATACTCATAAAACTAGAACAGAAAAATCTTACTAAATTTATATACGAATAATGTGTTCATATCAATGATCTAGCTCTACACATAATATTCAATATCAACTTAATTATTTCAATTTGTTCATAAAACATAAAAAATTGTAAACTAACTGTCTGTTATACTCGTTTCAAATATAGTCTTAAATATTTACATGTTGTCAAGTTGGCAAGAGCTAGCCTAAATATGAAATCTCTGTTTTCATTTTCGAATCTTACCGATGCTGATTTGGGTTAAAAATCATGATCTATGCATAATGATCAAGAATGATGAAACGTTTTAACAATATCTCCCGACACATACTTATCTCTAACCCTAACATTTTGAGACCACGTACCGTGTAATCTTGATAAAAACAATCTTAAGTAGAATGAGCCACTTTAGAAATATTGAATTATGACTAAATTTGTCATAAGGGATTAAGGTACTTTATTTGATGACAAAAAAAGATACTACACAAACTATAAAACAAAACCATTATGGCAAGACGGTCTGCAACAAAATGCCTTGCCGACAAGCATGCTTGAAGGTAATCCCAAGGTGATCCCCAACGAGTTTTCAAGGTAATCCCTCAACATGAATCCGGTGGATGCCATGTAATAAAAAGATATCTAGGAACAATATGACGAACCGTACACAAATAGAAATAGAAATAGTTTCTTAGCTCTAAACCTAAGGATTAAGGTTCATGAAGTTAAGCTTTCTTTCTTGAAAAGAAGATAACATTCTTTTCCTTCTTCATAAAATCTTCTAAAATATTATCTCTAAAGTAATAATAGGTATAATATAAAGAAATAATTTTAAATTTTTGGTACCACCACAGCCACAGTTCAAGTTTCAGATCAAAACTTGGAATTGATACAGATATTTGTTTATATTCGTAGGACGGATTTGAATAAATATGCACGGAACTCTCTCACGTGGCGCGTGGGACACATAAGGTTTCCCGATACGAGATAAAGTCATGCACTGAGTCATTACTGAATTGGGTCTCAGTTGAGTCGGAACCCGTTTTATCCGGGTTATTCACCTATATCCTACTACCCTACTACCCTACACCTACTCTCATAGACCTTCCCCCACCTTATTTTATTTCCCCTTGCCCTTAATAAAGCCCTGCTCCTTTCTGTCACCACTCTTTCTTTATTCACTAAATCAAACTGACCCTTCTACCCCTTCTCCACCCACCCTGAAAGAAGAGAAGAAAAAAAAAAAAAACTGCGCTCTGATTTTCAGGGATCATCTTCATTTGCAGGGACATAACTAATATTTATGGGTTTTCCCAACAGCATAGTTATTGTGGAATCTGGTCCTAACCAATGGGTTTCCCACACCTGGTTTGTTTGGTTTGTAGATAACTAATGATCTGGGGTTTCTGTTGCATCAAATCAAACAGTTAACTAGTAACAGCAATGAGGGACCTTTCTGTTTTGGTTGTGCAGCAAAAGGTCCATGGTGTTTTTAATTTCATGAGATGTGATCGAGCCAAAATTTAGTGAATCTAGCAATTAATATGTAATATTTTGATCCGATCATTCACGTTGCACTATTATATATGTATTCTAATATCGTTAGAAAATTGAAAAAAAAAAAAAATAGTAGTCTTTAGTGTTTTTAACACAAGAGGTGAGGACCTGAGGTCGAATAAGAAGTACTTTTATTATGAGGGTTTAATTTGATTGGATCAAAAACTAAAATGAAAGAAAAAAATTTAGAGTCACTAGTCTTCATTCGATCTTCGCATACAACGATTTAAAGACTTATATATTAATGATGCAAGTGCATTTTGGTGTATAGAATCCACTATGAGGATAAGGCAAAAAAAAGAAAATATTAACCTTGTTTTTGTGAATAATTAGCATGGAACGCTATGTGCTGATGTGATCCAATTCCAAGGCATGTCATGTCTTTGACCCAGTTTACTAGAATTGCTTGACATTCAGCACAATATTTTGAGATATTTTATGATTTTTGTTCCATGCCTAGATATTAATTTGACTTTTACAAACAAATGCACATAAAATATACCCCATGAATATGAATCAAAATATAGAAAATGTTTTTTTAATATCAGACCAGATTTTACTAATCTGCAATTCTGCATGTCAAGTACCAAGCAATAGTAGCCGAGCATGGATAATTAAAAGTTGTAATTTTGATAGGATGAAAAATGCAATTTGTAATGTAATCTTATGTATCGTCTAAATCAAAATCATGCAATAATGATATTTGGATAGATATTTAACAACAAATATCTAGCCACAACAACAAAAGCAATTAAAATGAGTGAATTCATCATACATTACTTTACGGAAAGTGAATATTATCATCACCGTTTACACTAATCCGAATCAAATGCAACTCTATGTGCTTTACTTTGTTCCTCGATTGGTTAGGCATAATGTTGACCAACAAAAATTGGTTAGGCATAATGACTCGTATTTGACATTAACTTTATTGGCGTAAGAAGCAACAAGTAATGAGCAAACCAGACTATTATGGCAAAATGATAACATGGGTAACTAAACTTGTTGCGTAATCTAATAACTGTAAATTTGAGAAATGATTATGTATTTGTGTATGTTGTATATAGCCTCATAGGGTTCCAAAATAGTAAACCGACACTCATAGATTTAGGGTTTTAGGGCGCCCCAGTCTTGGGAAAACATACTAGAACTGTAAACTGGTCAGTAGTTGTTTTAGCTATGCAAGAAACCTAAAAGATCCCTCCAAATCTGTGTCTAATGAGGAAGAAGCACTGAAATAGGAACCTAATGACTTTAATGCAGTTTTATTAAATGGTACAACCATGGATGTCATAGCCAAACAAGGTAAAACCCTAAACAGAAAACAGAAGGAGTCAAGGAGACAATATCCCAAATAGAAGTCTAAGAGGGAAATGTAACTAGTAGATGAGCCTGAGCTTTTCTTTCACAAAAAGGAGAAAGGGTCTCTGGTCTTTGTTTCTTATTTTTAAATTTCTGTAATGAATTTCTGAGAAGTTTGATTAAGGAAGAAGGAGAGGGGATACGAGTGAGATTTGATGGAGTAGAAGGGGACAGAATAGACATCCGCCCGGAAATACAGGGATGGGAGAGCCGTACAGTTCTCCCTTCTCACTTTTCAGTCTTTGATCTTTTTTATAATTTATTTAAGAAAATTAAAATTATTTAACCCATAAACACAGACACTCACTCACTCTCTCTCTTTCTTTCTTTCACTGTCTTTCTCTGCCACACATCACACCCAGCAGTTGCAGCGTTGCAGAGGCTGCAGCACTGCAGCAGAGCTGCAGAGAGAGACAGACTCAAAGAAATAATATAAAAATTCGCAAGGAAAAAGATAAAAGAGAAAGAATTCTTTAAAAAAAACAAATTTTTAAGTCTTTTGAGTATTCTATTGGGTTGGGTTTGGGTCTGTCAAAGTTTTTAAGATTAAAGCTCTGAGCTTTTTATTCACATACACCAAAAAAGAGTGTGTCTTGGTTTCTTTTGGGTGTGTTTCTTTTAGCAAATGCCTTAAAAATGCACAAGTGAAACCAGTTGGGTTGTAGTTTGAGCTTTGACACATAAAAAGGCTTGAGCTTTAGCTTTGTCTGTTGTGTTGTTTAGAGTTTTGGGTTATGGCGGGTCTGATCGATCTGAACAGCACGACGGAGGAGGAGGAGGAGACGCCGTCATCTGGGTCGTCGTCCAATTCGTCTGGCTCAAATGGTTTGATTTCTGGGTCTGTTTGCTTGGAGCTGTGGCACGCCTGTGCTGGGCCACTGATTTCTTTGCCCAAGAAAGGTAGTGTGGTGGTTTATCTTCCACAAGGGCACTTGGAGCAAGTGAGTGATTTTCCAGCCTCGGTTTATGATCTCCCTGCTCATCTGTTTTGCCGAGTTCTGGATGTTAAGCTTCATGTGAGTGTTTGTAATGCTTAAAGTTTGGATCTTTAAGGGAATTTGGGGTGTTTTGGTTTCTGGGTTTGTTGGTTTTTGGGGTTTAAACAGTTTTGTGGTTGCTGTAATTTGCAGGCGGAGAGTGGTAGTGATGAAGTGTACGCACAGGTTCAGTTGGTTCCTGAAAGTGAGGTGAGGTCTCGTCTGTTTTTGATTGGTTGTATGGTTTAAATTCCTAATGCTGATTCGCTTTGTGATTTTGGAGTTAAAGTTCAGTGTTTTATTTTCTGTTAAAGACCCTAAAAACCCAGTTCAGTTGTTAAAATGTAAGTTTACAACTGTGAGCCAAATGGTTATGGACTTTAATTCATCTGTCAGAAACCCAAAACAAGTTTAATCCAAGAACTTGTTATTTGACATTCAGTCAATGTTTGATGTATGTCTTTGCTGCTCTTGTTTCCCACTTTTGGCAATTTACGTTCTTGGCAAATTTGTAATTGGTTACTTCACTTTAATTCAATTTCTTTTGGACTTTTGGGTGGTGGTAATATGTAACATTGAGGTGCCTTCAATTTTGCATTCATCTTTATAGGAATTTGAGCACAAACTAGGGGAAAGAGAAACTGTTGCAGATGGGGACGAGGATGCTGAGGGTTCAGAGAAATCAACTACACCCCATATGTTCTGCAAAACCCTTACTGCTTCTGATACTAGCACTCATGGGGGCTTCTCTGTCCCTCGCCGTGCTGCTGAGGATTGTTTTCCTCCCCTGGTAATCATCCATGCCCTCATCCCCAAATTGTATTTTAGCACGTTTTGTTTTTGATTTCCCTCATCTTAAGACTGTTTCATATCACATTTATTCGAGTGTAGCCTAGTAATATGGATTATTATTGTAGGATTACAGTCAACAAAGGCCTTCACAGGAGCTAGTGGCAAAGGATCTGCATGGCCTGGAATGGAGGTTCAGACATATCTATAGGGGTATGCATATATGAAAATATGTTTTGTGTGCTTCATTTCATAGAGGATTATATCATGATAGAACAATAGTGATCTTATCGGAGTTCTATTGATAACTCTGTGAAATGGACTCTGGTTTTCATTTCTATTCTTTTTTCTTTTGGTTCGGAGCAGGGCAGCCACGCAGGCATTTGCTTACCACTGGATGGAGTGCCTTTGTGAACAAGAAGAAGCTCGTTTCTGGAGATGCTGTGTTGTTTCTCAGGTACATAATTTTTTCAGTTGAAGACGCTTAGGATGTACTTGTTCAAACTTCTCATACTATATCCATTATAGGGGTGAGGATGGAGAACTGAGACTTGGAGTTAGAAGGGCAGCCCAAGTAAAAGCTTCTGCCACTTATCCAACTCCTGGTAGCCAGCATTTAAACTATAACTCTGTCACAGAGCTGGTGGATGCTATATCTACGAAGACTGCTTTTAACGCCTATTACAATCCAAGGTAGTGCACTGCCTGCCCTTTTCATCTTATTCCCCATGCTTTGTATTTCATGCCTCTTTGGACTCCATTGTCTTCCGATTAATATTGGCTTTAAGTTTTTTCATATTGATTTTGTAGAGCCAGCTCATCAGAATTTATAATACCTTTCCGTAAGTTTTTGAGGAGCCTTGGTCATTCCTTCTGTGCTGGAATGAGATTTAAAATGCGCTTTGAAACAGAAGACGCCGCAGAGCAAAGGTTTGCCATTGTTGAATAAAAAGTTATTTACTGTATTTATCTTCAAATTTTGATTTCTCTTTTCTGGCAGATACACTGGACTGGTAACGGGGATTAGTGAGTTGGATCCCCTAAGATGGCCTGGTTCCAAGTGGAAATGTGTAGCTGTAAGTAGCCCTGTCCATATATCTGATTTCATTGTTCTTCTGGGATCAACACTAGAACATCACTATTTCTAGTGACCCTAAACCCTAAACACTAGAACATCACTATTTCTAGTGACCAAAAATGTTTTCAGGGAACTTTCATGCATAGCTCTTACCTATATCAAGTTTGTCTTCCAACTCTACGTGTTCTTTAACCTATACATGTGGTGGGGGCATATGCAGAATTCCCCCACTTTATTAGGTTTTGTCTGAATTCCCTATCTTGTACAAGACCTAAAGGCTCATGCATCTGCTGCTTATTATATTACGTTTGGATATGTTACTTACCCTGCCTCCGTGCCTGGAACGTTTACTGACTTGAAATCATAGAACAAATATTCCTCTTTTTGTAGCATTCAACAAACCATACTTGTAGTGCATGCCTTCTTCATTTAGCCATTTACACGCTGGTTTTAAATATTTATTTTGCTCTTGCAGGTACGGTGGGATGATATAGATACTAGCAAGCAGCATGGCCGGGTTTCCCCATGGGAAATTGAGCCATCTGGTTCTATTTCTAATTCCAGTGGCTTAATGGCATCTGGTCTGAAGAGGTCCAGGATGGGCTTATCTGCAGAAAAGCAAGAATTTCCAGTTCCTCGTAAGTATTGCATTCAGATTTGGATGTGTTGTCATAATACTCATATTTGCAAAGGTACTGATTTCTTATTGTCTATTGTTTTAATTACAGATGGGATTGGAGCCTCAGACTTTGGGGAATCTTTAAGATTCCAGAAGGTCTTGCAAGGTCAAGAAGTTTCGGGTTTTGATACTCCTTTTGGTTCTATAGGGGGTCAAAATCAGCATCCCTCTGAATCGAGGAGAGTCTTTCACGGCTCTATTGGTTCTAGAGGTAATGATCTCAGAAACTCATTTGTGAATTCTGAGATTGCCTCAAAAGGCTTTGGTGAATCTTTCCGATTCCAGAAGGTCTTGCAAGGTCAAGAAATATTTCCAAGCACACCATACGGAAGAGCTCCAGCTACTAATGAGGCTCGTGAATATGGTTGCCCTGGAATCTTTGATGGTTTTCAGGTGCCAAGCTTTAGAAATGGATGGTCTACGATGATGCAGGGCAGTAATACACCTATGCACCGAGCTGCCCCTGTACAGGTGTCATCACCATCATCTGTGCTGATGTTCCAGCAAGCAATAAATGCAGGAGCCGAGTTCAATTCAGTATACAATGGTCATAACCAACAGGAACAGAGAATAATGCAACGCACTCATTCTGAATCAGATGGTGGGAAGCAAACATCAGCCTCGTTCTGTGAACGAAGCTTCACCAGGGAGGGTCATGGTGGCATGAATTCTTTTGATCAACATGGTATTTCACATCCTCCTCTTTTGAGTCAGTCTTCATTGAGAGGCAGTCAAGATATGGTTTCATCATGCAAAAGTAGCTGCAGACTGTTTGGTTTCTCACTGTCTGAGGAAACACATGCCCCAAATAAAGTGGACAACTCCACCTCAGTTACATCTGCATTAGAGTCTGGAGCTTCTATGTTCCCCAATGTTGAACCACGGTTTCATTCAAAGCCGCCTTCGATGTCTGCAGCTGTTGGGATTCCTTGTACCAAAGTAAGCAGCCACTTTGCTTCCGGAGATCTTCTTGTTAATATTACATCATAGTGTGCACCAATTCTATGCTATGGTTAGTGTCTAATCTACCAGTTGTGAATTTTTACATTCAGGAATGGGCATTTAACTGGCGTGGAGAAAGGATGGAAAGTTGTTTACAAGGATAGTGACAACGACACAGAGCTTGTTGTGACGTTCCACCCAGTAAGAACTCACAATCTTTCTATTCTGTTTTGTCTGTGTCCGAGCATCAAATCACATTTCTGGTTTATCAGCATTATTGAGCCAAAACTTATATAGTATGGTTTCACGTACCCACTTTCTCTTTCGTGTAAAATACATACTCGTTATCATACAAGCGACCCTAGTTAATACCAATAAATTACTGCTGTTGGTTCGGTTCATTTCTTTGCTTGAATATTAAGGATGAGATAATTGTATGCATATATACCTTCAATTAAGCAGGGCCTGCATCACTTTAGCTCTTGGAATTATCTTCTTATTTTCTGCTGTTGACATTTGTGTAGGAAATGCTACCACAATATTATGTAAGAAACACTAGGCTAGAAGATGTAGTCTTTGCGCCCGAGGATTTTCGCAGGTTATGCGTGTGTTGTATTTTATGTAACTGAACTACATTTGAAGGTAAAAAAAAAGAAAAAAAGAAGAAGGTTTGATTAAGCGCTTCTGGGTGACTTGATTGTATTATGATGAATTAAGCTGTAAGAAACGGTTTGCAGAATCTATGATTGCCTCTTGAAAAAGGGGCCTATCCGAAACTGAACAAATTGTACCGATTTGCAATTGTTAAATAATGTTATTACTTATCGTCCCTACATAATGTTGTGCTACATTCTTTTTGTTATTATCAACTATATCCTGTGTGTATGTATTGTAGCGTAGCTATTGTTAGAGAATACAGATATTGAAAACTCAAGAATTATTGCTGTGGGTTATCAGTTTGTTTCGGATTCTTCAGCTCACCATTTTGATTCTCTTACCTAACCTATTTATTAAGAATTCTGGACTATAATACTTCATTACCATTCCCATTTGTTGGCAGGAGTTCCATCACTTCCAAGCGGTCCATTTTATAAACAAAACTTTGACCATATGCTATTGGCTTAATGGATTTGCAGGACTTTGCATGATGTCTGTTTCCCAGAGACATTTTTTAATTTTCGAAGCTGGAAGTTCCAATTACACGATTGGAAGTCTGAAAATTTAGTTGAATTTCTGGAAACCTTCATAAAATCCATGCCATAAAATCAGCTCCAAAGTCCATTTCAATAGTTTAGGTGATCTCGACCTCTTTAATCATAGTGAGGAAAAGATAGAGACGTTGCTGCTGCTGCTAGATGCTAATGACTTGTTAATGTCACCGTCTTCTTCATGGTCCATGATTGATTTCAAAATTTTATAAACCGTAGTCGACGTGTTTACTGTAGCAAGTGTTGCACTGTGAAACTACAGAGTGATCCTCCGTGTTTGGTCGACGCTGAAGATCTTCTTTTGGTCCTATAATATAATGACAACCGCGTCTTCTACAGCATTTCAAATCAGCAAGACTAAAGAACAAAACCATGTGTAAAAGCAAGAAAGTATGATGCATATGGAATACGCCAAATCAGGTTTGATTCATAAACAAATGATAATGACCTTGATAAAAACACGTACCCTTTTCGGTTTAGAAAGCCTTTGTACCCGTATGAAACTAGAAAGCCTTTTGCAAGCGTCTCTTTTTAGATCGGCGGCATTTATGCTCATGTTTGATCTTACTAGTTCTGTTTTAGTTTATTTCTTAAAATGTACCGTTCTACTCAAATGTTGTAACGCATTGAAAGAGCATCGCACGATGAGTAGAAATAATACACCTCATTACACTGAATACATGTTAGTCTTTTGTGTAAAACCAAGAAAAAATAAAATGGTAAAAACATGGAAGCAAATTTTGTTGCCTCCCTAGCAAACTTAGGTCATAGGCTAAGACAATCGTTGCTTTTGGGAGGGTTGTGTTCCTTCTGAAGTTTCGCTTGCTCTTTCCTTCAACGTTGTAAACTTTGGGTGCAATAGAGACACATCTATCTAAATTTTCTTTTTCTATAAAAAAAAATGGTAAAAACATGTGAATGTAGATCCAGCTGCAGCTGCTTGTTACTGTCACGCGCATTGAGTAGGTTGTGGATCATACAAGACTAAACAATGTTTGCCAACCCTTAAAAAAATATTTCACAGAATAAAATTTCTTTCTTTTTTCTGCATAACTTTCACACAGACCGTCGTTTTCTACAACCCTTTAGTGCATAGAGTAGCATTATGATTGCAGAAAAAAGAATGTAAGGTAATCAAGGTATGCAGTGGTGGGCTTTGACAGTGGACCTTTATCAACCTCTTAATCAGTTTCTATGTCGTACAGGAATATATATATATATATAGTTGTGCACATAAAATTTCTACTGCATTCAGACTCATGGGTTTGTCTTCATACTTGCGTAGACGTCACAGATTCCACACACAGCCAGGAGGAGAGTCAGACATGGCGAACCTTCATAGAAGATGCTCCTCTCTATAGTTGTATGACCTGACCCTCAGTACATATATACTAGCTCATGAGCCGAAGGACTTCTGCTATAGCTAGCTTAGAGAGAGATATGGCTGGAGAGGAAGTGAGTAGTGAAAGTACCTCACTTGAATCAACACCAACATGGGCTGTCGCCACCGTCTGCTTCGTCTTGATTTTCATCTCCATTATCATCGAGCATTTGCTTCATGTCTTAGCCAAGGTGAGCTACACTTCAATTCCTCTCTTCTTATTACAGCAGCATTAGTATCTGTATCACTGTATGAGTCTGATAAATGATCACCTCTTTTCTATTAATGCATTAATCATACTCCTCTGGGATCTCTTTGCAGTATTTCAACAAAATAAGGAGGAAGTCACTCATTCTCGCTCTTGACAAGATCAAAAAAGGTAACTAATTAACTATGCGAATAGCTAGAACTGATCAAGAACACATGGTTGCTATTTTATATGATCTTAGACGCAATCGTGAACGTGTGTCTTCATTGTCTGTAGAGTTGATGTTGCTGGGGTTCATTTCTTTGCTGCTAACCGTGGGGCAAAAGCCGATTGCCAACATCTGCATCCCTAAATCCGCCGGAGAGTCATTTCTTCCTTGCCAGAGCTACACCTTGAGTGAAGATATTGTTGAGGAAACCAAATGTGCTGAGCAAGGAAAGGTCTCATTGATGTCGAGGTCCGGTGCGAATGAGCTCCAATACTTCATTTTTGTGCTCGCAATGTTCCATGTCATGTCTTGCTTTCTCACTTCCGCTCTTGGTATGGCCAAGGTAATTAAGCACCATTATTATTCTTCTTTTTACAATTTGGATAAAATTCTCTTAACCACTTAAGTTACGAAGTTTTGGTGTCCGTGGTGTAGACCAGTTTATTAAGAAATGGGAAAGGTTGGACCCAAGTGTGACTAGATTGGCTTATGTTGTGAATGTTTTATGTTTCTGTTTTATAGATGAAGAGCTGGCAGTCTTGGGAGGCAGAAACCAGAACCATGGAGTATCAATTTTCTTATGGTAATTAATTAACAAGATTATTAATAATTAATTTTAAGTTTAATCTAACCTCATAAAAATTACCACAGCTGGTCCCGTGGCTCAGTTGGTTAGAGCGCTGGTCTTATGAGCCGGAGGTCGCGAGTTCGAGCCTCGCCGGGACCAGTTTGTTTAATTTTTTTTTGTTAACAATTATCTCCTACTTTTTGTGTGATTAATTAAGCATACTGCAATGCAAATAATGTGCAGATCCAAGGAGATTTCAGCTGGCACACCAAACCTCATTTGGGAAGCGACATTTGAAATGTTGGAGTGATCACAGAATACTCCGTTGGCCGGTAATGAAGCTTGAACAAAGTTAACCATAGTTGCCATTTATTTCCTTCTTTAAAACAAGATGAAGAAAAGCTTAATGCTGTGTTCTTTCATATGTGATGAATGTTACAGGCCTGTTTTGCAAGGCAATTCTTCAGTTCTGTTTCCAAAGTGGATTATTTCACTCTTCGACACGGATTCATAGCGGTAAAGTTAATCTAAACTCTTCATGATACATGTAAATTCTTAATCTAGGCAAGCTCTTCAATAATGTTTTTATGTTGCTGCTCCTCTAGGCTCATTTTGCAGAAGGGAGCAATTTTGACTTCCACAAATATATCAGAAGGGCTTTGGAGAAAGATTATGGTGTAGTTATGAGTACAAGGTAGGATAGCTAAGAATGTAATTTTTGATTATCTACATCTATTTTCAAATCCTCCTGAGAAGTGGGATGTGAGACATTAACATATCTTATTCATTCTTGCAGCTGGTGGATTTGGATGTACTCAGTCTTCATCATATTCTTGAATGCACATGGTAATGCTTTGAATCCTCTTATTTTTTTCAATCAGATCCAGTTTTTAGTAAACAAATGTAATTCTAATTTGGATAGCTAACACTTATTCATTGTGTCTCTGCAGGATTTTACAATTATCTATGGGTACCATTCATTCCTTTAGTGGTAAGTAACTCGAATTTACTCAATCTTAGCATGCTCGATCTAGTTATTACGATACGAGAAATGTTATTTGCATATATGTGAGTATGCAAATAACATTTATGTGAGTATGGCAGTAGATATATGTGAGTGTAATGTTCATATGCTTTGGTGTATTTTTGTGCAGATGCTATTGCTTGTGGGAACAAAGCTACAAGGCATCATAACTAAGATGTGTGTAGATAGCCATGATAAATCTCATGTTGTAAGAGGAACTTTGCTTGTGAAGCCCAGTGACCACTTTTTCTGGTTTGGCTGGCCTAAATTGCTTCTTCATATTTTGCACTTCATACTGTATCAGGTAATTGATTCTTCTAAAACCTTATTTCAATTTCAAAATAAAAAGTATGGCGGCCTGACGATCATGTAAACTGTTCTTTAAACTTTGCAGAACTCATTTCAATTGGCATTCTTCACATGGACTTGGGTGAGCATATTTTTACTAATTTACTGCTTGAACTTGCCATAAGTATATGTACATTAATGTAGAGAATGAAGTTATTCTATGACACCCCTAACGGATTCGTTTCGAAATGCAGTACAAATTTGGTTTAAAATCATGCTTCCACAGAGAAACAGAGGATATAGTAATTCGCCTAGCCATGGGTATCATGGTACAAATCCTCTGTGGCTATGTAACTCTTCCTCTTTACGCATTGGTCACTCAGGTATGACACGTACATTGATACATACATAACATACCTAGGCTAGTTTAAGTTTGCTACATCAGATTCAAGAAATAAGTTTCGACTCTAACTGGATCTTTGTACAGATGGGTACGTCGATGAGAAAAGCTGTCTTCACCGAGACGGTGGTTACCGGACTGAAAAAATGGAGAGCTAGAGCCAGGAAGAACCTTGCTCTTAAGAGCTCGGCACGAATGTCGTTGGATGCTTCCCTTCAAACCTCACTCTCACTAGACACTACACTTTCTTTCAGTCACATTGATGCTTCGGCTTCTTTCTCCACCGTGGATTACGACGCTGAATACGTAGCACTAGAAATAATCGACAATGCCGGAAATGTTGTACATGACAAACAAGTTCCGGAGGCAGAGGATCGGAACCAGAAGCCGGGCTCATCCTTTGATGGCTTTGATTTGAGTAGAAGTAGAAAATCTCAAACATGAGCTAGCCTGCAGTTTATAGTATCAGCTAACTCGATTCGTTTTTTGCTGTGATTGATAGGTTGTATAGTTTCTTCTCTATTTCTGAACAGTGTTGCTCATAATTCATAAACCATGAACCCTGCTTTTACTCACATGAGTCTCTAATTGAATCTAGAAGGAGATCATGCCACTCATCATGGCAGTGATTTGTCCGAGAGTGTTTGGTATTATTAGGTCATGTACGTAGGAGAATGATCGATTTATATGAATTATTGCACTATAAGCCAAGTGAAAATACGGGCTACAAAGAAAAAGTGAGGACTCAAAAGGGTGAACCAAATATCGATTAGGACATCGCATGCACATTCTAATGAAGACATGTAAAGACTAAGAATATTCAAACGGTGAGGTAAAGCATATATATGATATACCTTGTTGATTGATTTAGGGTAATCAACCCGCCAATACTTCTTGAATTTGTGACAAAAAAAAAAAACTTTTTCTGTCATTCAACATATTGTTACAAATTAGCTGGTGTCGCCTAAATTTTATTAAAAAATTATATAAAAAAATGAACAGCTTTTGTATTCTGATTTAGAAAAGTCGTAAAACCCCAAAAAAAAAAAAAAAAAGGAAAAGAAGAGGAAAAGGGCTAAATTTTGAATTAATCTTACGTAAATCAGAATTGTAAAAAAGAAGCATCGGCGGCTGCCATGAGAGCTAGGAAGTGTTGACTCTTGAAAGCCATCGCCGCCAGTAGCCGGAAACCGTTAGGTTTCCATTAAGAGTGTGGTGGTGTAGTTGCGAAGCTATTGTACTAAACAATATGCGCGCGTTAGGGTAACTTAGGACTAATCAATCAACTTTACGATATTATATACTACAAAGAACCGAAAATGCTAGCTCCATAATGAAGCAACGAATGCGTCATTAGTTTAGCTCTTGATGACGTTTACAAAGAGTGAATGGTTCACGTTCATGGCCTTTTTGTGGTTGAATTAGGCTCTTAACCTAATTATTGTGTAATCGTGGACTTGTATTATGCTCACAGTAGCATGAGCTAAAGCAAGAACAACTTTAATAGCCTAAACTTGATGCTAATCAAGCACACATATTAAAGAAAGCAAAGTCATGACTTTGTATTGTAGACAATCATTTGCATAGAGAATCCATTTGCGAATCTAACGGGTCTAGATTAGACACAAAAAGAGAGTTATCTATACAAAGCAAGTCATTGTTGGTCTGATTTTGAGAGTCTATTTGATTATCTTCCAAATTACACTATTACCAAATGGGCAACAACAACACGTAATTGTGGCGTTTAGGGGCTGGACCTCAAAAATGGCCACATATAAGTGTAATTACTCTTTTCCTCGTAGCACACTTGAGTGTAGTTTTTCTGTGTGTATTTTCAGGATCCGGTCCTTAAAAGTTACACTATGTGTGTGGATGTTGTTTACTATTGTTATGATATTGTGTTAAATTATTGTTTGTCATCGTTTCTATAATTATTAATTATATATATTTCACACAGTGAAAATTCTTTTTAACCACTTCTATAATTATTAATTATATATATTTCACACAGTGAAAATTCTTTTTAACCACTTTGATTGGTTGATGTGGTTGATATAGTGATTTGTGGATATTATGCATATATACTTATATCTTTTCCTTTATATAAAAGCATTATATACCAATATATACCATATGTTCTACTTTCATTGATCACCAAACCAATATTGACACTCCTTATATTACTTGCTAAAACTGAAACTAGCGTGGCAGAGACTCAAAACTTAATGAGTAGACTAAGAAAATCATTAACATATATATCAGACAATCCATTTTGGCCAGCACGTTTCGATCAGCAATGTGGTTTTCTTCATCATCACCTACAACTCTAGAAGAAAGTATATGATTGCAAAACAACAAAAACGACCAAAAGAAAAACTAAAAAAAATGACGATAGCCATGAGGTGGCATTGCTGTGTCCTAAGTCGTGTAAAATGGCATGCAATAGCAGCAGCTACTTTAGACTCATTCTTCAAACTACGTACGTACTATTTGAATGATATTGAATCCTAATTTATGTCATCCAGCTTCTTGTTTTCATAATAGACCGACGTCCGACTAAACCAAGCTTTGCTCAGTTTTTCAAAGTAATCCCTAACTCCAAGTCTTTCTTCTCTATTCTATTGTCCTTTGATGGGTAACCATAATTTCCACGCTATAATCCAATTAGGTTTCCTCTTCGTCCTCAATTCTCATAACATGTCCATTCTTAATTACAAATATCTCATCACGTACGTACTAGTCCGGCAGACCTAACTTCGTACGTCGCCCTGCTAGCTCCTTAATCTCACCAATAAACCCCCAAAGACTACGGCATGGATCTTTCATTTCTTATGTAAAATTCACCGTCACACAACAAAAGAAACCATTTTCTGTCACCAACTTTGCTCATTAGCGTGTTCTCGTTTGTTAAGCATTAACTTATTATATATAACCTTTAATATCTCAATTATCGGGTTATATTTCTAAAATAATTTTTCGAAAGCCAAACATAACGGACTTTAATTATTCTGTCAGATTAAACTCTCACGCTTAGATTTTGATCGGCCGACCCTTAATTTTGATTTTTTTTTTTACGTGTTTTAGAGTATTCTATAACGTGATGGCTCTGTCTCAACATGTGGTAAGCTATTTACTATATATATATTTGTTGATCACTGTTCATCTACAGTGATTTACTGTTTATCTACAGTAAACAACATTTTTGGGGCTCGGGGCCCTTTTTTTTTTTTTCTTGGAAAAAAGAGTAGATTGAGTTTCGCAGTTCGCACACTATCTAGAAAGGACCCTCTGAAATTTGTTTTGTTTTATCTCCGATGAAAAAAGTAGATTAGAAAAAGAATGAAAGAAAGAATTGAGGAGAAAGAACATAAGAGATATATTTTTACTACTATGATAAGTGTTTTTTTGTTAAGTATTTCAAATTAAATCTATATAGATCTTACACTTTGATACATTAAAAATGAGAATAAAAAAAATAAAATTTATGAACACAAATCTCACAAATCTCGCGACAAAACGGGGTCATAATTCTAGTATCCATCTAAATCTTGTACTAAATTAGTTAGTTAATTGATTAATAACCGAAAGAATTCCATCATCAACACTCTGGGTGACATGATCAAAGCGTTGACCCCCACATGATCAGATGCCACGTGTGATTCATGACTCACACATACACAGACAATCATCCCTATCGTAAGCCCTGCTGTACCACACCCGATGATTTGACACCTTCACGAAAACGTGGAATGTTCTTTTTCTCTAAATTTATTGAATTTTTTTTAATAAAGCATAGAAAATAAAACCCACGTCCAAATCATTTCGCTCGTCAGGCATGAGAGAGAGACCAGGCTACGATAAATAGGCGCGTGCAACGTGGCTGATAGCGATAGGTGGGGACAGATGTCAGGACGAACCACGTTGGAAGATCATTATCCTCATATTCGGGAACCACGTGGAAGAACAGTGATGCTGAGGTCAGCGAGTGGTGGGTAGCGATCGAGTGTGACGATATGCAGGGGTTGTCGTGTAGCTTGCGTCTGACGCACCGCCCGGGAACGGCTTTGGCATTATACGGGGGAGGAGTAGTTTGGGGGTTCGATTGGTTTTGGATGAGGATATGAGGTGGAAAAGATTTCATCACTCATTTTCTTAGATTTTATTTGCATTATGGAAATTCTTTCTCTATCAAAAGGGTAGGGGTGTCCAACTTCAACCGCTTTATCGGTTCTAGGTATAGAGAATAAATCACAAGCGCAGTGTTGTGGTCTAAGGGCGTCTAGTAATTCGATAAAAATGTATGCTTGTGAGGTGGTTTAAGTAAAAAAAAAAAGAACAAAATAAGAGTAAAGTAAAGTATCAATAAGACGTCATATCCAAGTGCAGTTGATACTCTTATGAGGTAGTAAAAGAGATCACAAATTTGGGATGTGAAACAACCGTGACAATTATGACTTTTCATATTTGCAATGAATGTTATTAACCATGTTACATGTGCATTATTCGTATATCAACCATTCATTCAAAAGAGAAATTGAGCTCATTGTGTATTGACATAAAGCTAACACTTAGAGACTTTTTTTGGAGTTTATAGTCAAAACTCAAAACGTTTGTCACACAATTAAACTGATAAACTTTATTTGATCATAATTATGAGGAACAATGCGAGGTTAAGATCGTAAAACCCACAAGTGTTAGCTAGGGTTTTCTATCCGATGTGCCCCATCACGGAGATGATTCCAAACTCCGAAACCGGTAAGCAGGAGAGAGCGTGGGCCCAACGCGGCTAAGTCTACTCAGAAAGGATGGAATCTGTCGATTGTCGACCGACGCGGCTGATGCCACACCACGTCACATACAGTAGCCAGTGACGTACCAGAGTGCGCAACCGCCGTTGACGTTAGACTCTCCACCATTCTCTCCTTTATAAAACTCCCCCTTCTCCCACGCCATTTTTCTCCACCGCACCCTCTCTTCTCTTCTCTCAAATCAATCTCGCAAAATCTCACAAAATTTGATATAATGCAAGCTATTCCATACGGATCGTGGGCGTCCGGCGCCCACTTGTCGACGACACGGGAGCAGCATGACGTTTCGGTTTCTGCTCCGACGACGGTGGCAGCAAGCGTACAGAAACTGGTGTCGGAGAATGCCGTTATAGTCGTTGGGAGGCGCGGCTGCTGCATGAGCCACGTGGTGACGAGGCTGTTACTCGGCCACGGCGTGAACCCAACTGTTTTCGACGTGGACGAGGACGACGAGGCCGCTGTTGTCGTTGAGCTACGTAAGATGATGACGATCGTCGGAGATGAGAGTGTTATTGACAATTGGCCGCAGTTTCCGGTGGTTTTCGTCGGCGGGAAGTTGTTTGGTGGTTTGGAGAAGGTTATGGCGACGCATATTTCCGGCGAGTTAGTTCCGGTGTTAAAAGAAGCTGGAGCTCTCTGGCTTTGACTTTTGATGAGTTACGTTTTACGGAGTGGTTTCATTTCACCCATTTACGTTTTGGTTCTTCTGGGTTTCTGAATATTGGGGTGGCTGGGTAAGCTGTTCCTTTTCCAGAATTGAGGGAGAGATTTGGTTTAATTTGGAATTCCAGGCTATGCAAGCAGAGCTTATTTTGGTTTTCCTATCCTAACTTGTATATTCTTTGAAAGTAATGGAGAGAAATACTTGTTAGATCGAAATTAATCACAGATCATGCATCTCATTGTCTTCCTTGAATTTATGTATTTATTCCTTGGTGGGTGGATCAGTGGATGTGATTTGATTGGAAAATAATTGAGCTGGGAAAATAGATATATGAACCATTCTCTTCGTTTCGCAGCCTTGCTTTTGTGTTCGGTTATGCAATTGCTGATGAAACAAAGGGGCTTAATGAAACTGCAAAGTTTATGAGAGTGATGGTGTTGTTTAACTAAGATCCTTTGGAATTAGTTGTGAGAAATGACGTTCATATAACATTTTGATCCATGAAATTCTGATTTCAACATCGTTTACTTGTATGATTAACCGATTTATTTTCGGTCTAAATAATGTACAAGAATTATTGGTACAGCTTTTAATCATCATAAGAATTATACGTGAGTTGATTTCCCGAGCCAAATTTAGTGAAGTTGTAAGTAGATCAAAGCTGCGTCATAACTTGTGATGATCGAGCCAACGATAGCTGTGAGTTCTTGGACTTCTAGTTATACAGGGGACAGGATACAACTCATGTATACTGGATCCACTGATATTAAAAAACAATAGTTCTATGACAAGATAGCCAACCAATTATAGCCATTTCAAGGATGTGTTAATGAATGTTGCCATTTCAAGGCTGGTGAGCGGTGACCTGGTGCTGCAGATAATCACAGGATATTACAATTTGTTTTTGACATAAGCATGATGATGGGTGATGCGGATTGAATCGTTGTTTAATCATCAAAGCAATCCATACAAGCTTAAAAAAATCGAAGAGATGGGGCATGTCAAAGAGCGTCTGTCGGGTTCTTCTATGATTCAAAAAAGAAAGCACTATTACATGTAGGACCTGTTATACGCGTACGTATGAGACTATGAGTGTATGACATACCCAGAAAGCCAAAGAGACGTGGCGATCTAGCTACTTTGATTTTTCATTTTGTGTTATTCATAACACACTCTTCTTATTTTTTTAATTACTTTTTGTTTAGTTTTGTTTGCAGACTACCTAAAAAGTAAAAAAAAGTTAGGAAGGGTGTGTTAATAGAGAAAATAGGTGTGTGAAAAACACTATCCTTTGTGTTTTAGGTCCTCTTGGTTTATTGAATATCCCCTGGACCCAGCTCACATATACGATGACATCATAGAATATTGTAAACATTGTATTTTCCAAAATGAGTCCTAGCTAGCTAGCTTGTTCTCTCACTACCTTCATGAGCCAATTTGAAGGTTTCCTAATCTATAAACAAAAGTCAAGTATGAACCTTGAAAATTCTGTTAGTGGATAATAACGATGAAGCACCAATGAGCTTTCCATATCTGTACTTACATGTCTAGCTATGACATTGTATTATAGAGCCATAGGGTTGTAGTTGTGAATATGTTATCTGTTGACATTTTGTCGAAGAGAAATGATTCACGCTTTGAAAATCGAGAGTACATGAACAAACTATTAATACATAGAAAGTAGAAAAATGATTGTTTTATTTATTTATTTATTTTTTCAATGAAAACTATCAAAATTTGTCACTGAGCTGGTGACACGTTTGACACTTATTTCACTGTCATTTAAAAATAGAATTAAATTCAGTTTACCCCCATGAGGTTTGGGAGTAACTTCATGTTAATCTCTATACTTTCAATTTCATCAGTTTACCCCTCAAACTTTTAAATTTTCCTCAAGCGTGACCAAATGTCCTATATTATGTCTGAATCGGACGTTAACTGCTGATAATTTTAACCTTAACTGTGAGGTCAGTATCTAGAATCTGGGCAAATCGGACCTTATATGTCCAAATCAGATCTTATATGTCCAAATCGGACCTTAACTGCTGATAATTAAAGGTCAATTCAAACGGAATATGAGAATTTAGGCACGGCAGACAGAAATTGAAGAGTTCAAGGAGTAAACTGATGAAAATAAAAGTGTAGGAACTAACATGAAGTCACCCCCAAACCACAAGAGGGTAAACTGAATTTAATTCTTAAAAATATCACGAATATGTCATAACTCACCTAACTTTTTGTTGGACTATTTATGTGCCGAGTTCAAGGTGGGCCTAGAGTCCTTTGGTTTCTATTGGGCCGTGTCAAAACCACAAAAAAATGAGGGCTTTAGCTGTAGCGGTATTGGTCTTTAAAACCCGTAAGGAGTTGGATTCCAATAGCCGACTTGCGGAGCTCTTGCTTTATAAGCTGATCATTCACACAAACTTGTCGTTCTCGATAGAAAGAGAAAGTTGGGAATTTGGTGAAGTGAGAAGGTGACCAAACGATGTCGTATTTGCTTCCGCATCTTCACTCCGGCTGGGCCGTCGATCAGGCTATTCTCGCCGAGGAGGAGCGTCTCGTCGTCATCCGATTCGGCCACGATTGGGATGAGACCTGTATGCAGGTTTGAGCCTCGAACCCTAATATTTGTTGTTCTTGTTTGTTTTCAATTTTTGACTGAAATTTGATTCAATTGGTTTGCGGAACCCTTGCTTTGATTACAATTCAGCTCTGTTTTCTTTAGCAAAGCAAATAATTAGAGCGTTTTATTGTTCTTTAGAAAATCAGGGTTCAATTGCAGATGTGATTATGAATTAGGGTTTTAGTAGAGAAATATGGATGGCTTCTATGCATATAGTAGTTTGATTGTGGGTTGCAATATATTAGGAGGGAATTGGTAGATGGTAATATTAATAACCAAGTGCCTCTTTATTAAGTAATTTGGTAAATTTGTTTTGTCTTGGGAGAGAGTGGAATCGGAACCGAAAATTGATATACAGGACTGACCATCTGTTGTTTTTGTTCTCTTTTAGGATTAGTTGGATTTGGATTTAGTTTTAGAATTCAGTTTTAGAGAGGACTAGAGTGAAAGAAGCATTGTTATTCCGCGACTGTTGTGTAGCCCTTAGTTTTCTGAATTCATGAAGAAACTCTTGAAACATACTTCTTATTCGTGTAATGTAAACCATAGAGGGGCCATGAACAGTATAAGTTAAGCAATTAGCAGGATTATGTTAATTAAGTCTGTGAGTCGGACACAGTGACGTCTTTTGTTTGCTTTTGATTTATGTTACGTCTCCTTTAGCTGCTCTACTGCAGAGGCTATATTACATTGAATGTTGGTTGATCTCTACTAAAACTTAAGTCAGGTTCGTGTCTGTAGAATCATGTTACTGTTTCACATCAAAAACATCTTAGCTCTGTAATCTTTCTTAGATGATTATTATTAGAAGTACTTGTGCCCAAAACCACCATATCCCTTACACCTTTTGTGTTTATTGAAATCTCTATGATTTATTTCATGTAGCTGCTCTTTCTATTTCATATTAGTTTTGACTGGAATGCAGGCTAATTTATGGATTTTTATTGTCTTATGTACTAGATGGATGAAGTGCTCGCAAATGTTGCAGAGACTCTGAAGAACTTTGCTGTCATTTACCTTGTGGACATCACTGAAGTTCCTGATTTCAACACCATGTACGAGTTGTATGACCCTTCCACAGTCATGTTCTTCTTCAGAAACAAGCACATTATGATTGATCTTGGCACTGGGAACAACAACAAGATCAACTGGGCTCTCAAGGACAAGCAGGAGTTCATTGACGTTGTGGAGACTGTGTACCGTGGTGCAAGGAAGGGACGTGGTCTGGTGATTGCTCCTAAGGATTACTCTACCAAGTACCGCTACTAAATTGAAGTCCTGTACGTCATTTCAGACTTTGTAAGACAAATATTGGAACATCCTGTGTAATGGGCTAATTTTCTCTAGATTCTGGATTTGTTGTATTGGATTAGGGATAACAATGTGTGAATGTGTTATGGCCTAAACCAGTTGTGCACCAATCAATTGTTTAAGTGTGGTACTATTTTAACACTGAATATGTTCGTATTTGTCATGCTAGTACTATTATCTGCTGGGATCTGATGTTCATTAATTTGTACAATGATTGATCATTTGACGAGCACACATCTAGGGTGATACCGCTGAAGCTGAAGGCTGGCTTTTTTTTGATTGAAAGGAGGCATTTGGTTGCGGTGGTTGCTAATGTCGACTTACAACCACCAATCATCTGCCTAAGTTGATTTGGCTTCTCTGTTTGGCATTGATCAGCATGAGTCGATTTTAGCTTCTTTGTTTGGTATTGACCGAGAAGCTAAAATCGACTCGTGCATTATCTGCTTTTAAGTTCCTAGATCATCACGGTCTATCCAAAGCACTTTAAAAATTGTACTTTGCCGACGTGCCAAATCATGGTTGGTCAATAAATCAGATATAGAAATCAAATTTAACATGTAGTGACTTCAATTAAATACACAAAAATAAAATTAGAGCCTTGGAAAATCTTCTGAAAAGGGCCTTAAAAATAAAAAAAAGCAATAGCTTTACTAGCTTTATAACCACGCTGTCGCTCCGATATAAAACAGTGACAATTACAAGAAAACCCTTCCCTTAAAGCAAACGACCCGAACGACAACTCAAACCCATCAGACCCGTATTCGTAACTTCCCTCCCCCCCTTCTCTCTTTCTCTGGTAAAAGCTCAAAAACCTCGATCCCTTTCCCTCCCCCAATTTTAAACCCTCCCTCTGTTCCTTTTCCCCAATCAAACCAAACCAGTAGAATCACAGAAATCCCAAATCAAATTGTAACGGTTTTCGCGAGATGTTCGGGATTTTCAGACGAGGCAACGCCTCCGAAGCCTCGCCGGAATCTTCCTCCTCCCTGTCTTCTTCGTCGTCGCAATCACCTTCGCCTTCGCCGACGCAGCCGTCACGGTCGGTGACCGGGCCCGCGAGGCCGATTCGCCTCGTCTACGCCGACGAGAATGGGAGGTTCCGGATGGATCCGGAAGCCGTCGCGGTGCTGCAGCTCGTTAAGGAGCCGATTGGTGTCGTCTCCGTCTGCGGTCGCGCTCGCCAGGGCAAGAGCTATATTCTCAACCAGGTTAGATCTTCGTTTTGATTCGAATTAGTGCAAAGTTTCGTGCTTTTTGTGTTTGTTTTTCTGCCTGTGAAATTCTAGGGTTTGTGATTTTAGGTACGGTAGGATTCGCCTTTTGCCCTAATTGTTATGATAAGAGTAAAGTTTTTCTAATTGTATGAGATGTTAGGGTTTCTGTAAGTATAGTGGAATTTAGAATTAATGAGCTGAAATAAACTTATTAGCTAATTTAGCTAGTGGTAATTTATAGAGGAGAGATAGTAATGCAGCTTTACCTCTGAGTGCCGAAGAATTGATCTTTATATGAAGCTCACGGCATGAAGCAGGTCGAAAGGCTGAGATGTTATTGGACTATTTTGCCTTTTTCGGTCTGAGCTCTATAATGCTCCTTGTTTAGCTCTAGTTAGAACATTTGAAACAGGTTTAAGGTTAGCCAATGTTTTACCCGATTATGTTGGGCTATGGTTGGTTCTCACTGATGGATGTGCATGTATCTTATGGGCTGCAAATTTCAATAATTGTCCTGAATCGTAAGGTTGTATATGATTACCTTAAAGACATTAAGATGGTTTCTAGTAAAGAAACAGTTCCTTTATTATTGTTTCTCTGTCTTTTGAATGTGCTCGGTAAGTATTTTTGCCTGTCAAGTTTCTCTCAACTTTGTAATGGTTCAGGACATCTTCTTTTCAGTGCCTCCATAAGCTAATGTCTTGTTGAGTCTTTTTGTATAAAAGGTTACTTCTGTGTTGAAGTGTACGATCGTTCTAATTGATGTTTGCTTCCGTTATTGTCACTATAAGTAAGTCATATAAAATTATGCTTATATTCCTGTATTGCAGATCCTTGGAAGGAGTAGTGGATTTCAAGTAGCATCAACTCATCGTCCATGTACTAAAGGACTATGGATGTGGAGTGCACCCTTAAAGAGAACTGCCCTTGACGGAACTGAATACAATCTCTTATTGTTGGATACTGAAGGAATAGATGCTTATGATCAGACAGTGAGCTCTCAGTTCTTTACTTACTAAGCTATTTGTCTCTCATCATTTTATAAATATGTTCCGTTCCTTATCATTGGCATATTTTTGTTTCATGTTGTAAGCTAATTTCAATTATTGCAACTTATTTTATTTGACAGGGAAAGTACAGCACACAAATATTTTCCTTGGCTGTTCTCTTATCCAGCATGTTCATTTACAATCAGGTTAGGGAAACTTCTGCTGCTGCTTTGATCTTTTGTGGCCTGTTGCTTTCTAATTATGCTTGATGACTTGTTTTCCAAATCTTGTTTCAAGCACTCTTATGGCTCGGCTAGGGTTTATGTAAATAGGTTTGAGCTAGGGTGTGGAGGGGGAAAGATATTTGCAATTTGATGCAGTATGCAATTCCATCTTTGTTTTATCAGTTTTCCTGATGTTGGCTTTTCTCTTAGATGGGTGGTATAGATGAAGCTTCACTTGATCGTCTCGCTCTTGTCACTCAAATGACCAAACATATTCGGGTTAAAGCCTCTGGGGGAAAAACCACAGCTTCTGAACTTGGGCAGTTCTCCCCAATTTTTGTCTGGCTTCTAAGGGTAAATTGTTATGAATTATATATTTCTTTTCTCTGCAGCAGTTTTTTAGTCCTGCTATTATTGCGACCGTAGTTCTACTGTCATTATTATTTTGGTTGTTATTGCTTTTTTAATGGTCTCTTAGTAGGATATGTACTATATTTCTTCAGTTGTGTTAATCCCCAGTGTCTTGGATCCAGGACTTCTATCTTGAATTAGTAGAAGATGGTAGAAAGATAACACCACGTGAGTATCTAGAGATTGCGTTGAGGCCTTTTCAAGGAAAAAGAGATGTAGCTGCCCAAAATGAGGTAGTGTATCTCTTAGTTGTAAAAATATCGTTGCATTATCATGAATTTATATCTTCACATTTAGCACTTGCACTTAGAATTTTTTTTATCCATGTTTGACTTCTAACATAAAAATGTTTGATATAGATACGGGACTCCATCAGAGCTCTCTTTCCAGATAGAGAGTGCTTCACTCTTTTACGGCCTGTGGACAAGGAAGATGAGCTGCAGAGACTTGATAAAATTGATGCAAGTGATTCACTGCTTTCTTCTAATTCTTTCAGCTTCATGAACTCAAATTTTTTATTCTCTTTGCATTATATTCTATGCTAACTTAAAGAAGTTTTATGCAGTTGAAGAAGTTAAGGCCTGAGTTTAGGGCAGGGTTGGATGCTTTAACAAGGTTTGTTTTCGAACGAACAAGGCCCAAGCAAGTTGGGGCTACTATGATGACAGGGCCGGTTCTAGTTGGTATCCTCCAGTCCTATCTTGATGCTCTTAATAATGGTGCAGTGCCTACCATTTCCTCTTCATGGCAGGTTTGTGTCTATGAGCATTATGTTTGCTTCCATGACTGTATTTTCTTGGTGTATAAATGTGGAGGTTTTGAAAATCAAGAGACAAGTGGATATGATGTCTAAATTGTACTCAGTTAATCTTAATTTACAGTGGACATTCTAATTTCATTTTAATATGGAATAATTGCTGAACCGGAAATGAATGAATGAGAGGTTTTAAATTTGGGAACAACAAGTTAACTACTCTAAAATAAATGAGAGTGATCAGTATTCCATTTCTGATTGCCATGAATCTTAGTTTACATATTTTTGATTTACAGAGTGTTGAAGAAGCAGAGTGCCGAAGAGCATTTGATTCGGCTGTTGATGCCTATAGGTCTGCTTTTGACCGTTCAAAGTTGCCTGAAGAAGTAAGTTATGCAATCTCTCTTTTCCTTTGCAATATCCCTTGATTGTGGATGGTTTCAAATATCTCATATTCATATGTTGCAGGCTGCACTGAGGGAAGCTCATGAAGAGGCTGTCCAAAAATCACTGGCTGCTTTTAACGATTGTGCTGTAGGGGTCGGTCCAACTAGGAAAAAATACGAAGGGAATCTCCACAGACAGCTCAAAAAGGAATTTGAGGTCTGATTACTACAAATATGGTCTTAATAGGCTATGGCCTCAGGAAGTCCGTAATTTTTTTTTTCCTAAATATCGTTGATTTGAATTGGCTACTATACAGGATTATAAGAAGAAGGCGTATATGGAGGCAGAGTTGCAATGTCTAAATGCTATACAAAGTATGGAAGGGAGGCTGAGAAGAGCTTGCCATGCTAGTGATGCTAATATTGATAATGTTTTGAAGGTAAAGTGTGTCTTCAATCAGTTGCCTCATGTATTCAACATATTTAATAATGGGTCTTGAAATGTGCATCTCACATTTTATCTTCTAGGTTCTTGGTGACCTTATATCTGAGTATGAGAAGGCAAGTCGGGGTCCGCTAAAATGGCAGCAACTGGCTTCCTTTTTAAAAAAGAGGTCTGTTTTCTTTGTTTCACTACCTTTTTAGAAACCTTTTTAGAAAAAATAAATAAATTAAAATTAAAATTATTTGCCTGCTTTTCTTGTTGATGTATTTGCCTCCCTTTTTCTTCCAAATTTTACAGTCTGGAAGGTCCAGTCCTTGATCTCATCAGGATGCAAATTCACAAAGTTGAATCAGAAAATGGCTCCTTGAGGTTGAGATGCCGTGCCATGGAAGGTGAGCTAGGTTTACTGAAAAAGGAGGTAGAGGCAAGCAAGCAGTCTAAGACAGAGTATCTCAAACGCTACGAGGACGCTCTCAATGACCAAAACAAGCTCCGTGAAGAATACATGGTTCGAATCAACAACTTGCAAGGAAATAGTACTTCTCTGCAAGATAAATGTGCTAGCTTGCGAAAGAGTTTGGATTCTGCAAAAGCAGAAGCAGTTGAATGGCAAAGAAAATACGAGCACCTTCTCTCCAAGCAGAAGGCGGAGGAATCTCAAGCTGGTTCTGAAATTGCGGTTCTCAAGTCCCGATGTAGTGCTGGTGAAGCAAGGCTGGCTGCTGCGAAGGAACAAGCTCAGTCTGCCCAAGAGGAGGCTGAGGACTGGAAACGCAAGTATGATATTGCTTTTCGAGAGGCAAAAGCTGCTCTGGAGAAGGCAGCAATTGTCCAAGAACGTTCCAGTAAGGAAACACAGAGGAGAGAAGATGCTTTAAGGGAAGAATTCTCAAGTAGTTTGGCTGAGAAGGTGATCTCTCATCTCTCACTCTCTCCCTCTCCCACACACACACACAGACTTACATACATTTTTTCACTCCAATTCTCTGGTTTCTTATATAATTAGAAACTGGTTTTGATTTGTTCTTTGTTGACGAATATGAAGGAGGACGAGATAAAGGAAAAAACAGCAAAGATCGAATATGCTGAGCAGTGCTTAACGACTCTAAAGATGGAACTAAAGGTAAATTTAAGTTTCAAGATGTTCTGTTAAAACCGCTCTCTCTCTTCCCCCCCACTTTTTGGGTTACTCTATTATCTCTGTTGTTTTCCTGAAGTTCATATTGTTTAACTCAATACGCCGCCTGTCTACTTGAGCCTGCCTGATTTATGCAAGCTATTGTGCATTTGTGTTTGTGCCAATGGTTGCACTTGACTGTCACATATTATTTGCAGGCTGCCAGGTCCAAAATGGATAGTTATGATGCTGAAATATCATCAGGGAAGCTTGAAATCAAGGAGTTGAGTAAAAAATTAGAAGCTGCAAATGAAAAGGCCAATTCATTTGAAAGAGAAAAGAAGATTCTGGAACAGGAGAAGATCCATCTGAAGCAGACATATGAATCTGAGATCAAAAGATTGGATGAAGTCCAAGAAAGGTGTAAAGTTGCTGAAAAGGAGGCCACAAGAGCAACTGATATTGCCGATAGAGCACGAGCTCAAGCAGATATAGCTCAAAAGGAAAAGGGTGAGATGCAGAGGCTGGCAATAGAAAGGTTGGCTCAAATTGAGAGGGCTGAGAGGCATATTGAGAGTCTACAAAGGGAGAAAAGAGACTTGGAGGTTGAGTTGGATGGAATCCGTGCATCCGAGAGGGGAGCTCATCATAAAATTTCTCTACTGGAGGCAAGAGTTGAAGAAAGGGAGAAAGAAATAGAATCATTATTGGAGTCGAACAATGAGCAGAGAACTAGTACAGTTCAAGTCCTTCAAGGTCTTCTGGACAGTGAACGTGCAGCACATGCAGATGCAAATAATAGGGCGGAAGCCCTATCTCACCAGCTACAATCTGCACAAGCAAAGCTCGATAAACTCCAGCAAGAATTGACTACTGTTCGCCTGAATGAAACAGCGCTGGATAGTAAGCTTAGGACTGCTTCACATGGGAAACGTTCAAGGGTAGACGATTATGACATGGATGTGGACTCTGTTCAAGACGGGGAATTGAGTGACCGGATTTTAAGAGTAAATAAGAGGTCTAGAAGTACTACTAGCCCTCTGAAGCATGCACAAACAGAAGACGGTGGTTCAGTATTCAGGGGAGATGATGATAGCCGCAGTCAGCAAACCAATTCAGAAGACTACACAAAGTTCACAGTCCAGAAACTGAAGCAAGAGCTAACAAAGCATAATTTTGGTGCTGAGCTGCTTCAGCTAAGGAACCCCAACAAAAAGGAGATCCTCGCACTATATGAGAAGTGCATTGTTCAGAAGTCGTGAATGGTAGAGCTGATGTACAAAAAGTTACTATGATAACTCCTTAGGCGAGTCTAGTACGTTGTCTTTATATTCGTAGCTTATGTTCTCATGTCTAAAAGCTGGTGTGGGTATGTATTTTTTTAGGTCGGACTCAGTCTGGACGATTGCGGGATTTATGTGTAAGTGTGGGTTTGCTTCAAGTACGTAACCTGGGCAGCCAGTACCAGTCTTGGTTTTCTTTGGAGGAGTTCGCTGCTCTGAGTAGTGAATTTGTGAATTCCTGTTTCCTATCACTGCACAATGCTTAAATTAGTTTCTGCTTCAATTGGGATGACAAATCTGTTCGTTTTTGCCATGGCTGTTCATCTAAACGAGTTGTATTTTCTTTTAAGAGAACGTTTGGCAGAGCGCAACAATTTGATTACCGATTTTCTCAGTTTTATGAGTTGAAAGTGAAATTTGGAGTGTTTAAAATATGACCAACAAATAAGCATGAACGTGTAAATGATTCAGAATCATGTGAATCGAAGTTTCCATCAGATTATAATGAGTAATTAAGGTTATATCATAGTACCATGAACAAAGATGTCATCATCATCTGCTCATTGTCATTCGATTATTTCAGAAGTCAGGACTCCTCAAATTGATTCATACAAGTAGAGGTGGGCCAGCCCACCTAATCAGTTTTCGGGCCATGTTTGGGCCAGCCCACGACAGACTATTTCTTAACGGGCTCGGGTTTGGGCTGGCCCATTTACTTAAATGTAAGGCCCGACCTGACCCACGGCCCAAGCCCATAACGTGATGGGCTGTGCTCAGAACGGGCCAAAAATTGAAAATAGTCTAGGTGAATATCCTGTAGCACCGCTTCTACTTTAATAATCTCAACTTTTAATTATACATGATACGATTACAAACCAAAACTAATTTACACAATTATCAATCATTTTTTTCTTTGTCAACAAACTAAAGAAGTAAGTGACAAATGCTCATTGTTCACGATTAATAAATTTTTAGGCAAAAACTTCTTATGAGTCTAGGAGAATCCAAATACATAGTCAAATAAGTTTATTGTTCAAACTCAACTAAGTTTATTATTTATAAATATGTTATCTTCACATTAGAAATGAGAAAAAAAAATTATATTTTATAACGGGCTGGGCCATAGGCCTCAAATTATCGTGCTTGGGCCGAGCTGGGCCAATGGGCTCATTTTTCTAGGCCCAGCCCGACCTATTAGAATAACGTGTTTGGCCGGGCCGCTTTTAAACATGTCGTGCTCGTGCTTAGCGGCCCGTTTGCCACCTCTACAAGTTGCAAGGTGAAGGAATTAGAACTCGGAAGGCTATAAATAGAATTTTGTCTTCAACATGGAACAGGACAAAATCTCCATAGCGAAAGTGAGATCGAGCTATGGTGTTTGCAAAGAAGAAGGGTTTACCAAAGTGCAATGAAGTGTAATTGCATGTCGAAATATGTTAAATCTTGTCACCACTCTTGGTTGAATGTATATGTAAACACGAAGTTATCTGCGACAAATAACATAAAGACACGTGTATAAAATAACATATTTGTATTGATGAATTTTGCGGGTTACAATCTCTGTGGGTATTCTTTAACAAGAATTTCCTCTGATTCGATCTCTGACGTCGATTTGATCTAAGGGTGACGAGCACTTGATCTTGAATCGAATGGTCGTAGTTTGGACTTCTTTTCGTGTTGACGATTTGTAGAAGAAAGTTAACCAAGGGCCGTAAAGGCTTGATTAAGATCGGATTTGGCCACGAGAGGTGTCACGTGGTGAACGTTCTTCGGCTTTGATGGCAGATGAATCGGCACGTGTGTTCGGTGCTTGCTGATTACCCACAAGCTTGTTTAAGAACTTGATAGAAGTTTTGATTTTTTGAAGACTTGAAGATGACGGTTGATCAAGGGCCGTGGAGGTTTGATCCATGAGCGGTTTCACGTGCTGGTTTGTTCTTCATGTTGAAGTGTCGACTATTTGGCAGCTTGGTGACTCTTCGGAGTTTGACAACTTCTAAGCCTTCAGATTGGTGAAAGAACAAGCTATTTGGAACCTTGGTAGTTCTTCACAAAGTGTTTTGAGACTTCTGAACTTTCGGGAGTAATTTGTTCTCTCTTACCGGAAGTCCTCCTCTTGATATGAGATAGGGTATTTATAGTATCGATGCTTCTCCGTAAATAGAATGCATTGAGGTCACCATTTGAATTGTATTTCCTTAATGATATAATTAATTCAATCACTTGTGATTGATTGATTTAATTATTTAATTTACCATAATTAAATCAATCATTCTTAAGTGATCGATTTATTTATGACTGATAAGGTATTTCATCAATTTGATTAAATGTCTGACTTCCTTTTCGATAATCAATTTGATTTGATTGATATCTGATTATCGATTGACATTTAATATTTGATTTTAATCGGGCTTAATGGTTTTGTTGTTGACTGACCATTCACACGTTGCCACGTGTCAATTCTGACTACTTTTCAACTTTGCCAGCTCAAGAGACATTAATCGGGATTAATGTCTGACTTCCTTTTCGATAATCAATTTGATTTGATTGATATATCGATTGACATTTAATATTTGAATTTAATCGGGATTAATGGTTTTGTTGTTGACCGACCATTCACACGTTGCCACGTGTCAATTCCGACGACTTTTCAACTTTACCAACTCAAGAGCCACGTATGCAATTTGTCGGGCCCATGCGACGTCCGAATAATTTAATGATTATTATTCTCGTTAAATTTATGTGTCTACAGTATTTTTATTTTTTATTTTTTATATAAAGGGTTTGGAACCCAGCCTAACTGGAAGACTCAGCCCCACACCCGGATTATAAATTATGTGTCTACAGTATATTAAAACATGGAATTGGGAAAAACAGAAGGGCTACAGGATGCTTCACACATAATGTGTCCAGTAATCCGTATGTGAATTTGTTAGGATGTTATCATATGAATCTATGATTCTTTTCCACATAAGAAAGTTATCTTTGGAATATTGTACAGCAGCAAGTCAATAACCAAAACTATATAAATGTGCAAATCAAAAACAGATGAGTATAATGGCATGGGAAAAAGAAGGTATAATGTCACTGCTGCTCTAAACTAGCTAAGCTACCTCGATATAAAACTTTTCCATGTATCCATGGTCATGATATAGACCCATGACTATATTTTCCTCTCAATTAGTTTCCTTTGCTTGTATCTGCAGCATTGTATCGAAACAACGAAGACCCGTCACCTTGAAGAACCATGTTAGGAATTAGTTGAGCTGGGATTTCCCTATTCTGGCCTCCTTGAATTAGATGAGGATGCTCATAGTTCATAAAAGGACCAGGATGATTATGATTGTAATACTCCATAACACCAGCCTTCTTTGGAGGAAGAGGAAGAGGAATCCCATCTTGGCCACTACGAATATTCACTTGACCTTTATAATGATGGCTATCAAATGGATTCAACAATGGAGGACCACCATCTCTGATACTTGGAGTGCCAGTACCACATTGCCTAGGTTGTGTTTGGTAAAAGACCTTAGATAGCACTAGCTCCCCATCTTTTTCTTCTTCATTGTTGCCAAGGTGGTACTGGTGCATCACCCAATTCGTCTTCTCGGGCTTCCTTTGCCTGCCGTAGTTGGTGTAGAGGACCAAGATCTTTTTGAAACCCTTGACTGCTCCATTGGCTAGGACTGGCCTTGTCTTGCCCGTTTTGTGCCATCTTGTCTCGCTTCCATCTTCTTCGGTGTGAACCTTCCTTCGCTTCCTGGTTCCGGTGGTATAGGCCTTTGAGGGTCGGTGAAAAAAGTGGCGGATCTGTCCTTCTTTGTTAACTCCTGCATAAATGGACTTCAATTTGTCATTTAAAAGGAAGATATGTACGTATAAGATAACTGGTACCAAAACAAACCAGGAAAAAGAAGTGTCTACCACACTATACCAGTAGATCAGTAGAAGAAATGTATTGTTAGTAAAGCCTATAATCAGCAGCTTACTACAAATAGTAATATGGTGATCGAAGAGATGGGACTTGACCTTATCCTATATCACGAATGAAATCCACTGAGCTAATTGCTAGTTGTTCATCTGGTACGTGACTCCAATTGCATTTATATATTTATAGCAAGCTTATTTCTAATATTGGATATAACAGTAGCTTATTTTCAAAAAATGAAAACAACCAAAGTCTTGTTTTTTCAAGTAAAACTCATGTGCTTGTTAGATGTTATCATCAATGTGATATCTAGAAATAGACACATAAATACCAAGATGCAAAATATGAAATTGCAAGTTTTCAGAATATTCACTGATTACACAAGAAGTAAAAAAAAAAATTGTCAATTTCATGTTAACCCAAATCATATGATACACAAAAATTCAAGCATTAATGTTCCATGCCTTCCGTCTTTGAGCTAAATTAAACTGAGTTCTTCATTCTAGTTTTTTCCACTGCAATTTTACTTCTCTAGTAACACTAACTCAAAATCAAAGAACTAATAAGCCAAGCACTAGTAGTTGTAAAAAATTTACAAAATATATGTAAATATTAACCTGGTAGCTTTTCTGGGTGGGTAGAGCAGATTCCATTCTCTCCATCAAGCGTTGGTATGAATTCATCAATGAGTGGATGAAGCTTTCTGGTATCAGTGAGCACTTTTGCCTCCAAATGTTGAAGAATCTCCTGGTCCGTCGGATCAAATTTCACCCCTGCTGGTAGTCCCGGCAAATCATGAATTCCAGCCTTCAATTAATACCAACAAAAATTCAAAAAAACTCGAACGGAAAAATCAAAACTAAATCTCAAATTACAAAACAATCTCAAATTAACTATCAGTATTAATCACCTGGTCTTGAAAATCTATAGGGTGGCCACAAGACGGGCATGATGATATTTCATTGTTCTTATTATTCTTAGATTGCTGAGGATATGTTGCAGAGGAGGGAGTTATTGACTGAACTGCTGCCCTCTCTTCTTCCTCTTCCTCATCTGAGTGCCATGTCATGCTGCTGATCTGATCCTTCTCTGCGCTGCTTGATTTTTTCTGAGGCCGCTCATACCAGACCCCAAATTGGTTTCTCGCTATTTCCTCCACCTTTTCTTTCTATATAAATTTCCCAAACTCGATCTCAGAGGTCCTTCTTCTTAAGCAAGCAAGCCAACCGTCGCTTTTCGAGCACGTTTTCCTTAACCAGTCTGCTTCACCATCAGAGGTTTAATCTTCGAAGAGAGAGATCCAGGAGAAGAAGTAATTAGAAGAACAAAGGCTAGGGAGTAAGCTCAACTTTAATATAAAAGAAATCTAGAGCAAGAAATTTCTAGAAATAGTATTAGGTTGCTTGCAGGGCAAGTTAATTTGGTTTGTCTTGCGTGTACACGCTCGGATCAGAGAAACGGTGTGCGGCTGGTTTCTTATTGGCCAGGTATATTTTTCTTCTTCTTCTTCTTTCCCACGTAATACTAAACAAGGGTTTAACTTGTGGCGAAGAGCAAAACACAAAACCCTAATTATTGTTATCGAAAAAGAACAAGAACCCTCATTTATATTTCTGCAAAAAAAAAAAAAAAAAAAAGGGGGGTAGGGTTAGAGTGGAGAGGGGGCAACATATATAGGTGATTCTCTGGGAGACGTTTTACCTCTTTGGAGGCTTTAGCTGCAGTGTCAACCTAGAGTGTCCCTAAAGATATGGTATATAGTGTACAAGTTTTATAAGACACATACGTACGAGCCAACATTGTTTGCATATTTGGAGGGAAGTTATTTGATACCATACTATACCAACCTAGCTACCTTTGTTGTATATTCCCCATTTTTCTCTCTTTTTCTTCACGTAGACTTCTAATCCCAAGCAAGGAATCGATCACTGTCTTTCTCTTTCTCCCATCAGAATATATGTATAAAATATGGAATCAAATTAATTAAGAACATACACATTGGTGGTTGGAAATTTCGATAAAATGCTCTATGTCTGCTCCAAATTCTATTTTCAATATTTTGTAAGCTTTTATCTTAATCTCGAAGAGACAATATTACGGTCGAAATAGATACGTATTGTCCAAGATTGAGTTCAAGAAATTTTATATAAATTGAACTAAACAAAACAACTAATAAAGAGTGTATCTTAATTAATCCCAATTCAATCCACATTGCATGAAGAGCTATCAATCTTGGTATGAATTATGAATCCTCGTTTATTGACAGGAAATTATTAATATCGATCAAATACATGTCACTTTTAGCTTTGGCAGCACGACTACGATATCGTCCACCGTCGTATACGTACCTACGTACGTAGCCAGTCTTTAGGGTTTTCTTCCTCAAGAAGCTTACCACCTACCAATCAGCACGAGCCACGTCAATATCTATGCCACTTGGACTTGTTCTATGCAATGGGAATACGACTTGTTGTTGTAGAGGATAACTGCGCCGCGTATATGAGATCGATCTGCATATATATGAACGAGCAGCTAGCCTTCTGGGCGAAGCCACGCAACAGAAAGCTTCCTGGGGAAGGAAGCTTTGGTGTTGGATTTTTGTTGCATTAACGTGTGGATTAGGGTTTTATATAGAAGGACTTTGTCAGCTTGCTTTGGATTGATAGTTATATATTCGCTTCTATTTGCTTCAGCACAGAATTTTGCTGCTGTTCCACTGAAGCGAAACCAGGCTGTAGTTTATGAAATATCTAGTTGGATGAGGATCGTCATATACAGTCAAATAGCTAGCTTGGTCCATGAATTAATATGTAGAAAAAAATGCAACGAAATTGTGACATAAAGGTAATGATTCAAAGACTTTCTGCGAATATATACATGGGGGTTACTTTCAGGAAACATAATCAGCAATTACTTTTCACTTACATGATGAATTAATCGTCAATGAATCCGTCAAGGAGAGACTTGACTTGGACTAATTAATATTCATATTTAATTTGTCAAGGAGCTAGCCAGAGACTTCTTGGCAGGCTTTCATACATTTCTAAATTTCTAATTTTTAAAACAGATCGAGTACGTATATATTCTAGATGCAACAAGAGATTTCTGGGAAATCGCCATGTATGCAAGGTAGATGAACTGTACGTTATTCTATATGCTATTAGCATAGAAGTACTTCAAAAGAACAAGAATCGTCAAAAACCAACATACAGATCAAATATTATACTAGCAATCGCAGACCTAGGATTTTAAGTTGGAGTGGGCTGAAATTTTTTTGTTAAAATTCTTTATTTTATTTTATTTTATTTTATATTTTACGTTTCATATTTTAGATTAAAAACATATCAAATAATCACATAGTTAACTGATCATTAAAAAATCAATATTATAACATTTTATAGAAATTCGATAAGAAAAGTTAAAGTTAAAAAAACATACATACTCAAATTGAACCATATGCTCTTGAATAAAAACAAAATCTAATAACTAAGCACACAATCACCGCTCTAACAATATAGTAAACGAATGTATAATCCTTAAACTTAACTGGATGAAAAAACACAATCTAATAACTATGAATCAAACGTTGGTACTATTACAACTACACACACACACACATTAGCATTAGTCATCTACAATAAAGTAAGCAAGCAAGCAAGCAATTGAGATTAGAATTAGAATATCAATAGAAATACAGTATGATGGGATGATGGGATATTGAGACTAAATTTGATCAAGACATTAATCAATTGAGATTTGAGAACTAGGTCATATGACACGTACAAGACTTCAACATGGATGATCAATATAACTAAGAATCATACATGCAGATTAAAGAGAGAAAGCTTGGCACTTGGCTTAGAATTAGTAAGCAAACAATTGAAATTAGAATTAGAATATCAATAGAAATACAGTGTGATGGGATGATGGGATATTGAGACTATCAAGGCATTAATCAATTGAGATTTGAGAACTAAGTCATATGACATGTACAAGACTCTTCAAGAGGATAACCGATATAACTAAGAATTATACATGCAGATTAAAGAGAGAAAGCTTGGCAGCTTCGGCAGAAGAGAATGGAGACGTATACAATGACAAAGAAAAATAAATAAAGAGAAAAAAGTTGACCTAAAATATACTAAACGAGCAACTGCTTTTAATAAAATAAACAATATATATAATCAGATATAAAAAAATCATATTGACTAAGTTTAATTACATAAAGAAATTTGGGGTGGGTTAGTTTTCATAATTTAAATTTTTTAATTATAAATATGCAACAAAACAATGTTTTCTCAAAATCTGGGGTGGATAGCCCACTATAGCCCTTATGTAGATACATCTTTGACTACTAGCTAGAAGTTTCAATAAAATGAGAATCGTCAAAAACTAGCATAAACATTAGATGGTATTTTAGTCAGACAAAGTAACCAGCTGGTTGTAAATTACAACATATATAGTTATTTTCGATAAAAATAAAATGAAGGCAAGCATCGGCTATCATATCGACCGACTTAATTTGCGAAAAACATGACTGCAAATTAAGTTCTCTAACAGAATGTACGTGGTTATTGTTTGCTTGCTATAGCCTATAGGGTTGTCCAAAATAAATGATATATAGTTCTTTTCCATGAGGAGGAATGAATTAATATACTCTAATCAATTATATATGTAACGACTGACGTCGAGCATGAATAAGAGAGATCGAGATGGATGTTGAGATTTGCATGTTAATTGTGTAGCAATTACTGATTGCATTGCATGACGGTGTGATGTTTACCGATCGAAATTATTGGGAGATGAAAACAAAGAAAATGCCATTTTTGTTTGAACAATATATTGTCACGCATTTGGCTTGTTTCTCTTGTTAAATTGTTATTGATTTTCTTTTCTTTCGAATCTTATGAACTTATGAAGAACAAAGATAGTGTTTTGCGGGGCTGGCCCTGGGCCGAGGTGATTACACATACCTACACCTTGTCTTCGGCCGACCTAATAATCTTGCATAAAAAAATAAAAATAAATGATACGTATGATTAATCGCCAAATCATTATAGGGCTTATTTTTTGAAAGTAATAATAATCGTCAAAGCATATGCATTGAACATATACGTACTATGCAATGGAGCTTAAGATGAAGAAAATGTGTAAATGAGGAAGCCAGGGCCTGGTAGAGATCATGGGCTCTGGGCCATGCTAACAACAACATCCTGGGGCTTATTATATTATATTATTGATATAAGAGAGTAGAGACAACAACGATGATAGACTTCCCTTCAACAAAATTAAATCAGAATTTTTCCTCGTCTCTGATTTTGTTATAGATCAAATCGATAAAGATGTTCTTAGTTCTTACCAGTCCCCTCAGTTATGTGGCACTCTCGTTTGCTGATAGTTGTTACTGCTTTACTTTCATTTTTGCATTTAGGCCCTGTTTGGCCGTTTGTATGGTAGGAAATCATGGTATGGATATAATTAATTTCATTTTTCCTTCTAACGTGTTGATAATAAAGATTGGAAAGGAAACAAAAAATGAGATATGACTGGAAATTGATTCCTTCATAAAACTTGAATTGAATTACCTAGTAAGGGGTGGTATAATATTTTCATTCACACCGTCAAGGGTAAATTACAAAAATTAGCCATCTAAAAAATTTATATTTCATTAAATAGATCACATTTGCAATTAGTAAAATATGTTATTGGAAATAAAAGCTTCAATTTTTTTTTTTTTTTTTTGATGGAAGGGCCCTTACAGTCAATTTATTTGATTAGAAGCTAGAATGGCGCGGATACATGTCTTCCCTTGCCAAACGTTTGAGCAAGTTAAGGACTTGACATGCTAGCATCATTCATTATAAATTCCACTCACTTAATTCGATACAGAAAAGAAAAAAGTGAACCTTAATTAGACCATGGAACAAACCACAACAATTAGACACAGACACAAAAGGCTTAGACTCATAAAAAAAGAATTATTGTAAATAGACTAGCTACATATTTAGAAGTGGGCCAAAGTAAACCCTAGCCCACCATAGCAGGCCAACCCCAAGCAACCAACCCAAGCCCAAGTCATGGATACTAGGATCTGCACCGCCTCCATCGCCTTTGCGTCCCTCATACTGCTCCACCACTGGCATCAGCGCCAGCGCCACCACCGACGTTAGCTCCACCATCTCGACAACAAAGTGTGCCTCCCCTCCTCGGATCAAAACGAAATAGCCACAACCCTATTTGATTAAACTAATTCGAATCGGGCACATTAGAACTCACCATAGAAACTCCACGATAATCACCACCAGGCAACCACCTCTTCCTTGGCACCACCGTGAGACAACATCTTGGCCATCTACGCTTCTCTTCAAGGCTGGGCGACACCATCTTGCCAACCCAATGCCGCTCTCCCTCCTCAACACCTCCACGCATCCGCGACGGCGACGTCCACGGATCACCATCCATGCTTCGGTCAAACCAGCCTATTGCGGAGACAAGCCCCATTCGTCCAGTCCCACGATGTCGCCTTTAGGCGTGTTGTCGGACAGGGCTAGCAATCTTGACGAAATACCAAAGCGGTGGCCTAGGGTAAAACGCTCGTTAAATCGTTTGTATATGAAGTTTAGTAATCATTTCTTTCAAGCTTGGATTTCCAATTAATGTATTTGGTGTTGTGTAGTTTTCAATTTCATTATTATGACCTAATAAATATACTATTGTGTAATAGGAATGAAAATAAATTATTAATTTAATTAAAATATCAACCAAACACCTATATGGAAATACCAAAACCTTTTCTATTCCATATCAGTCTGGTATGGAAAATAAATCAAAATGACTAATCGAAGGTCATTTTATATATATATATATATATATATGATTTTTCTCAGTTGCGGACGTCCGTACCAATGGTTTTGGTGCGGATTTTCATTTTTGCACCACTTTTCGATCGAATTTCCTCATCTCCACCGTCTAGTATCTAGATAATATTGTGTAGATCATCTCTGCAAAATTTCAGCCAATTTGGTAATCGTTAAGGCCTTCAAACTCGAAAAACAAATGTACGGACTGAATTCTGTGAAACATGAACCGTTCATGTTTATAACAGAAAAACACAATTTTGAGGGCCTTAATGATCACCAAATTAGCTGAAATTTTGCAGAGATGATCTACACAATATTATCTAGATACTACACGGTGGAGATGAGGAAATTCAATCAAAAAGTGGTGCAAAAATGAAAATCTGCACCAAAACCATTGGTGCGGACGTCCGCAGCTGAAAATGGCTATATATATATAATCATTATTCATTTGCAATTGATCCTTTCCATTTTATCAGTGAATTCACAATACAAGATAGATATATTATGATAATATATACTCCTTACTCAACTCTCCCATTCGAAAGATTAAAATTCTAACTTCTGCATAACCTGCAATATACACTAGCTGTCTAATTGGTTGCCGGGCTAGATAAAACACATATTTTGCGAATAAAGTTCAACTATATAAGTACAATATAACATCAACAATCAAGACCCATATTTTGTTCTTCACCCTTCGATCAAATGGTGCCAAAAGACAACAATCATCAATTATAATAATAGTCTATCCTAAATATCAAAGAACGAACATTAGATTTTCGGTGTTACACCCAACAACCATACAATGATAATTATGAAATGTGAATCCACACTAAATATATATGATTAACCAATTGATATTCCATTTATATGTATACGTACACTATTTATAAATATGTGCATTCAGATTGAAGAATTAATAAGAAGCAAAAAACAACACAGAATCAAATTCAAAGAAAACTACAAAAATCTGGGTCCTCTTTAGGCACCAATAGACAAAGTCACCGTCCCATCTTTCATTTCAAACATTTCTCCCATACATCCAAAACACACCAAGTCACCAACCAAATGTGAAAACCATTGCATATCACCCATATTATGTGCATTTACACTCTTCGTAATTAAAGAATAGCGTACAAGTCAAAAGAAAAACCCCAAAATTCCGATACCTAGTAGATAGCTACCTAATTCTAATTAGATACCAAGGATTGCAACCTTTTCCTAATGCAAGCTCATGATAATACTGACTTTGATGTGGAACAACCGGCAAATAATGCAGCTGGAAAAGTGCAAAAAAAATATCAAAAGCTCAATGAAGTGTAAAATTAAGCAATCAAAATGACTTGTTCCACAAATTTTCACGTTGAATCTATCTCCAAATTGTTGAGGATAGTTGCAACCTGACTAATCGAAGGTCTGCTCTTTCTGGAATTACTAACACAAGTCGAAGCAACTTTGGCCATTCTAACAAGAGGCATAATGTCACGAGGAAAAACAAGTCTTGGGTCCAGAAACTCATTGAACCTCATCTCCTTGATCAATGGCAATGCCCATTTCACAAGAAACCCTTCTTCACATCGTCTCCCACTCAAAAGTTCCAACAGAACCACCCCAAAACCATACATATCGCTCTCTTTGCACACACCACCTCCCCTCCAATACTCATCATCCACATAACCAACTAAACCCCTCTTCTCTTTTGGTGCCAAGAATGATAGACCATAATCACAAACCCTAGCATAGAAGTTCACATCGATCAAGATATTTGAAGCCTTCACACATCCATGAACAATATTAGGAGCAACTCCTTCATGCAAGTACTGAAGCCCTGTTGCTGCACCTGCTGCAATGTTAAGCCTGTGTTTCCAATCCAACAGAGAACCCCCATCTGGGTTTTGATGCAAGTAAAAATCCAAACAAACCATACCTACAAATTCCATGACAATGACTCTCTCACCTGGTGCTTCTGAGTATCCAACAATGGGGACTATATTAGGGTGTTGAGCCAATGAGAGACAGCTTAGTGTTCTTGAAAACCCGAAACCAATATTTCCCAACACAAGCCTCGGATGAATTCTCTTCACGGCTGCTATCTCCCCCTTTTCGAATATTGCAGCATACACAGTTCCCAAACGGCCCTCGCCGACGATTCTTCTGCGGTTGAAGCCATCCGTGGCGACATCAATATCGGTTAAAGGGTACACTCGGGGACAAATCCTAGCTGGGATTACCGCTTCTTCGGATTGATCATCAGTAGTGTGTTTCTTCTTGCAGAGGAGGATCAGAAGAAGAACAAGACCAAGAACAATAAGAAACGTGGTGAGTAGGGAGATGGCAAAGTAATAGGCAAAATGAACATGGTCACTGTGATTCATGTTTGAATTCTTTGGTGGTTGCTTGTGGTCAATTTGAGTGGCAGAGAAGGGAAGAAGAGGGAGAGAAGAAGAGGTTGGTTAGTGATGGAGGTGGAGTGTGGAAATGGGTTTATATATGGCTTTGATTTGAAAGATGGTGATAAAAGAGTTGAAACAGAAAGTAAGAAAAAGTGAGCAGCTAAATTTGTTAGAGGATTGTTTGGATTGGTAAGAAACTTGGGAATGTTTTGGTCTAGATTAGTTACGTTGGTTCATAGTTGGTCTCCTTCTGTTTTGAAAAGAATTAATCATATTATAATTACAGGTTAGATGCAGTTTAGTGTATGCATGAGATGACATCTGGTTTTAAATTCTTTTTTATTTGTCATGCTTAGGTAGTACTTTAGGATTGGGTTGCTTTCACCAATCCATTTGGGTCATGCTTTCATTTCTATGTAAATACGATTCCATTTGGGCAAATCCACTTATCCAAAAACTTGTCTAGTTTTGGCATATATAGGAACAACTCAAAAGTTAGAAGCAGCAGCACAAGTAATTAAGTTTTTTTTGACTTGGTTATAATTCCTGGCCAACTATATACAAGACTCATTTGGATTAGGTCCATACAAATTGTTGTAAGAGCAAGCCCAACTAATTTGACGAATGTAAAACAGTTGTATATAATAATAAAACAACAACAAGAACAATAACATCAATGAATTGAATTAGTGTAGATGCATTTTTTTTTTTAGGAAATGACAAATTCATTAACCAAACATCATTACAGTCAAAGATTAAATTATCACTAGGAGGATGTACTAACAGAAAAGAAATCAATTGTTAAACTACATAGTTTAGCTTCTTGAGCTAAAATAAAAGTTACACCATTAGCCTGTTTGTCCTCAGTAAATCTGACGAATCCAAGGCATGATCTTAAGGCTTAGACCATATATCATATATGTAATTTGATTTTCACAAAATCAATTTAAGTGTTAGGTGTGTATGTTTTTTTATGAGTAAATTACATAGTAACACATGACCAAATTTAAAAACACAAAAAAACCACTTCTCGTATTTCTTATACAAATTAGGACATGAGCATGAGGCCCACAATCCAATAATACAGAGCCTGATCTAAATCTACGCTAGTAAATGACCAAAATGTCCAACTTCGCAGCAAATTTATACTTTTCCCATGCCACCTATCCTTCTTTCTCTCACCCACTGTCACAAACCCTCTCTCTCTCTCTGGATCTAGAGAAGACCTGAGCATCCAACTCACCCTACATGCAACGTTCGTCAGCCTCCTTCATTCTAGCCTGGTCGTCGTTCGAAGCATCGGAGCTCCTCCCATGGATTGAGTTCGACGACGATGGTGGAGATTGACGACGATGGTGGAGATCGACGCCATGGCTTTTGAATAGCAGGATGATTCTCATATCTATTTCTCATTCTTCGTCCTCGCCGGCCACCGTTGCCTTGTGAGATCCGCCGTCATCGACAAGCTCCGGGTTTCACCAACCTTGTCCTCCTAGATCCTTGATCTCACTTGCCAAACGACGTCGAATCAATCACAACATCATCGATGCCTCGTCGGTCACGATTTGATTGCGGCCTCTAAGGTAATTTCAGTGGATTTTTGGGGATTGAATCAGTTTTGTGCATTTGTGATTAGGGAAATTTGAGTAGTTTGATTTCAGGTTGTTGAATTGAGGTAGTAATTAAAATGGAGGTTGTGAGGGAGCGTCTTAGGAACAAGAAGATCAGGCTCTATGGATTGATGGAGGTTTATGTTGAAGTTGCAGGTTTTTTTTTTTTCAACAGTAGCAACTTGGACAATAGCAGCTTCGACAGTAGCAGCGCGCTAGCATCATAGTCGGCAGTAGCAGTGCGTAAGCATCATAGTCGGCAGTAGCAGCACGGTAGCAATCAGAGAATTGCCTGAAAAAATTGCAATAGCACCAACTATTGCACCAACAGTAGCATCTTTTGATCAGCAGTAACACCTTTATACTCGACAGTAGCACATTTCAATTGACAGTAGTAGTAAAATATATAGCAAATCACATATACATCCTCCAAAAAGATTTGAAACACAAATAAATCCACTTGTGTTGTTGTTAAACAAATAAGGACAGTTTTTAACAATTAAGGACAATCCTTTTTATGCATGCCATGTGTCATGTTTTAATTTACCAAACTAACCCTATACTAATTAAATATGCTTTTAGAAGAGAAAAATCTCTCATTTTGAGATTTTTCAGTAAATGGTACAGTAGCAGTTAATTCCAGTAGAAGTAGTAGCAGAGGTTAACATTCCAGTAGAAGTAGTAGCAGGGGTTAACATTCCAGTAGAAAGTAGTAGCAGAGGTTAACATCTCAGTAGAAGTAGTAGCAGGTTTTGAGTGGCTCAGCTAATGTAGTAGCATGTTTTGCTGGAAAGCTACACTTCCAACAGATGTAGTAGCAGGATTTTAGTGGTTCAGCTAGTGTAGTAGCAGCTTCAGTAAGTGCAGTAGCAGGTTTTCAGTGGCTCAGCTAATGTAGTAGCATGTTTTGCTACTACATGGTCGTCCAATCTTCATGCCACTACATTATGTGTTCGTCCAATCTTCCGGCTACTACATTGTCTGGTCGTCCGATCTTCCTGCTACTACACTGGTCGTCAAATCTTCCTGCTACTGCCTCGTCGTCCAATCTTCCTGCTACTACACTGTCTGTTCATCAAATCTTCTTGCAAATACACTGGTCGTCAAATCTTCCTGCTACTACCTAATCGTCCAATCTTTATGCATAATGAGGTATACAAGACTAATCACACTCAAAAGCCAACACCATTTCTCT